>NW_019154097.1:30226896-30434812 GCF_002288905.1 Enhydra lutris kenyoni | reverse complement strand
AACTGAGTGTCCCACACAGAACTCTGGTGAGTTGCTGCCAAATACTTAAAAATAACTGAACACACAGTCAAAAAGCACCTGCCATCTTAGCCTATGCCATCCAACACTGCATTTTTTTCTTGATGGACAGAAAATGCCCTAACTGTCCACCTGAAATTCTTAGTAAGATGGTTGTGTCACACTTGACAAAAATGTACATAGTACAGAAATTAAGATACCTTATATTTAAAACTTCTGTGCAAACCAAAAAGCAAACAACGATGGCATACTAACCTGAATCACTTGGCAATACCTCTACACTCCAAGCTTCACTTGTTGTCTCTGATATGGTAGAACCAGTGCAGGGGTCAAGAAGCACCGACCCTGAACCTGGCAGGCACAGTAAACTGAGTGTCCCACACAGAACTCTGGTGAGTTGCTGCCAAATACTTAAAAATAACTGAACACACAGTCAAAAAGCACCTGCCATCTTAGCCTATGCCATCCAACACTGCATTTTTTTCTTGATGGACAGAAAATGCCCTAACTGTCCACCTGAAATTCTTAGTAAGATGGTTGTGTCACACTTGACAAAAATGTACATAGTACAGAAATTAAGATACCTTATATTTAAAACTTCTGTGCAAACCAAAAAGCAAACAACGATGGCATACTAACCTGAATCACTTGGCAATACCTCTACACTCCAAGCTTCACTTGTTGTCTCTGATATGGTAGAACCAGTGCAGGGGTCAAGAAGCACCGACCCTGAACCTGGCAGGCACAGTAAACTGCCTAACATGTTCTCTGCTGCTGCACCTGTATAACCAGTGGGGAGCAAAGGGTTAACGAAGATCCTGATGGAAAGAGCAGTGATAATGGAGAAGGGCCAAACACTAAACTAAGGTCATCTCTACTCTCTCCACCAGAAGGAAGCCCAAGTAAGTGTAATTTCAATCAACAGCACCACTAAAAACAAATTTCCCACTTTGGTCACAAGGGCACAAGCTCCTTTTTCTCAGTTTCCTCCTGTTCACCTTGGACTCTCCGTAGAGAAAACATCCATCATTAGGGTCAAGTCATTTCAACTAGCTTACATCTGGGTTTTGTAGTACATTTTTTTTTTTTTTTTTTTTAAAGATTTTATTTATTTATTTGACAGACAGAGATCACAAGTAGGCAGAGAGGCAGGCAGAGAGAGAGGAAGGGAAGCAGGCTCCCTGCTGAGCAGAGAGCCCGACGCGGGACTCGATCCCAGGACCCTGGGATCATGACCTGAGCTGAAGGCAGCGGCTTAACCCACTGAGCCACCCAGGCACCCTTGTAGTACATTTTTACATGTGTCCCTAAATACCTAAACTGTATAGTCCTCACAGGGATTGAAAACACTCAAATGGAGACAGTTAACCACAGAAAGTTATACTGGCCAAATATGTTTTTTTCCGGCACATTAGCCACATATTTAGAGCAATAAAATATATTTGCAGGAAAAAAAAAATATTTTCAGGAAAATACACGTCTCTGTAGCACACATTCAACTGCAAATACAGCTCATTGCTCAAACAGCTTTCTGCCAGGAAATACACTACTTTGGCCCCTGAAACAAAGTAATGCAAAACCAATGAAGAAATCTGTTTACACTACTTATAAAGACAAATAGAAAGGATTAAACATGATTATACACCCGTGTTAGAAATACTCAAGTTCAGGATGCTCCGCGACGTCTGATTATGCCTAACAAAAGAACATTTCTACTGTAGTGCATAGGAAACTTTTGGCAAAAGATTACTGGTGAAAGTTACCGTTTAAAGATATATCATAAAATAATTACAAATTAAATAACATCTGGAACTTGCCTAAACATAACAGGGGGATAGGGTAAAAGGGTAATGGAAAAAGAGATGAGACAAAACCGGCCACGTGTATACGTGTGCTAGTTGAAGCTGAATGACGGGTACATAGAGTTCAATCTTCTCTCTTGGATTTGACTGAAATGTTCCATGATTTAAAGTGAAAATGAACATGCTGCTTATAGGACTGTATGAAATCTTTCAGAACTCACAGAACTGCAGTATCCTAAAGACGGTGAGTTTTCAAGTATGTAAATTGAACCTCAATACACTTGACATTAAAAAAAAGAAAGAAAAAACTATAGTCACTCTTTTGGAACTGAATTAATCCTTCCAAAAGAAAATTCTTTTCTCTTTTTTTTTTTTTTTTTTTTTTTAAAGTAAGCTCTATGACCAACACAGGCCTTCAACTCACCTGAGATCAAGAGCCACATGTTCTACTGACTGAGCCAGCCAGGTGCCCTACTAAATTCAAGTTTTAGAGAATCTCAGTACTATAATATTCTGAAAGACTTTATGGCTATAATCTATAAGAATTTTCATCTTCAGGTAAGGTGTTTAGTCTCAAATAGAATATCATAAGAATGTATACTATGCCCTGAAAACAAGAAGCTAATTCAGAAGACTGTTTTTCTTTTTTGGCAGGGAAGGGGGAGTTAAATGCAGGTAGGGAAAAACACTACCTATATTTAGGTAAAGAAAGAAAAACACAACTGTCTTGTTACATACAGTAATCTCAGCTTCCCAGTCTGTCTGTCAGAGGCTGAAGTCCCTGCCCATAAGGGACTTCCTAATACCTAATACCTAAACAGCAATCTTCCAGAGAAATTAAACAGCAGTTACCTGCAATTTCTTGTAAGCGATCTTCATCAATGTTAGGGTCAAAATCACTTCCCAAGACATCTGTACTCCAGGTCTCACTCACTGTTTCTGATATATCTCTGTCATCTGTCAGTCCCATCATGTCACGTATTTCAAACTTCCTTAGCTTATCATCAAGATTATCTTGTGTTGTAGCTATCAAAAACAAAATTACGCACTTTAAAAATGGCAGCACAGCTATTTTTTTTTAAATCAACTTTAAAGATACATATTTTCTCATGAACACTGAGCATGCAATACCAAGGCCCTGAATTATCTCCCTACAGATGTACTATTTCCCTCTCTGAACAAAGCTAAAGCTCAGCATGTGGACCCCCATTTCTGATAGATTAACTGGGGCAGTGTGATTCTCATAAAAAACTGGGATATATTTTCTTCTCCATGTATTTGCACAGGCTTTGTTACTTGCTTTGGCCAAAAGAGTAAAGAAGTGTGCCAGTTCCAAGGCTAGACCTCAAAAGACCCTTATAAACTTCTGCCCTCTTTTTCACCTTTGGTTCTGCCATGAGAACAAGCTTAAGCTAGCCCACTGGTGGATGGGACCACAGGGAACAAAGCAAAGGTCATCCTAGAGCAGCCACCTCCTCACTGAACAACTGTCCCCCAACTAAGATTGGCAGAGCTCCCTTCCCAAGCACTGGTGACTGCAAATACATGAGTCAGTCTAGTCAAAATCAAACCACCCAGCTGACCCACAGACCTGAGATCACAAATAAATGTTTGTTGTTTTAAGTTACTAAGTTTTGAGGTGGTTTGTTACATAGCAATTACTCTGGCAATAATGAACTGATAGAAAAATATTTTTTTCATTTGCCTTGAATACATTCCCCTGATACTAGAGTTTTCTCTCTTCCCTTGACTAATGAGTAAAATAGTCTGTAATTTGTCTCAATTTATTAACCTCGTGTTCACAAAATGTAGACACCAACCACCTATATCAGAATCACCTAGAGGGTTGGGGCGCCTGGGTGGCTCAGTGGGTTAAAGCCTCTGCCTTCGGCTCGGGTCATGATCCCAGGGTCCTGGGATCGAGCCCCGAGTCGGGCTCTCTCCTCAGCGGGGAGCCTGCTTCTGCCCCTCTCTCTCTGCCTGACTCTCTGCCTACTTGTGATCTCTGTCTGTCAAATAAATAAATAAAATCTCAGAATCACCTAGAGGGCTTGTTAAGTGATATTCTTTCAACTTCTGTCTTAAGCGATTATTTTAGGTTTCTTTCTTATTTGCAGAAAATTTAATCCTAACTGATATGACAAACTAGTCCAGTAAAATATACTACTACTTTTATTCAAGCTACACATATCCCAACTGGCAATGCTCTTTTCCTTTCTGAAAATGAACTGCACAAGGATTCCTAGAAATGAGACATGGGAAATGGTCAGTTTCCCAGGTTATTTTTATGCGCACTCAGGTCTCAGAATATTGCCTCTGACCCAGCTGATCTGCAATCCGCCATCAACACTCCCTTGAAGGCCACCAGTGATCTTTAAATCAACAAATCCAAAGAACTTTTTCAAATTCATCTTCCTAAAGCACAACAGGGATCCCTCTACTTTTCAGTCCTTACCCCACATCATTCCCCTACTTGGCAGTTCCTGAGTTAAGTACTATGGTTTCCCACTTCCCTGACCTGCTTGTACTATTCTATTCCTTCACCTAGAATGCCCCATCTTTAGTTTCTGCCAATGCAATGCGAGCTGGGCTTTAAGGCTAGCATTTTGTTCCACTAAGTTTTTTCCTACACTTCTAACCACCTGTATCTCCCACTCAGAATCGCCAAGGCCCTTTTATAACACTTTCAGACATTTGTATACCATCCTCTCCCTATTCCAAGTGCCTTTAACCCCAAGTATTTATCTTTGTATCCCTTAAAATTTCAGTATTACAGAATTGAAATGCCAAATATTATAGAATTCAAGCAATTCATTTTAATTATTCTATGTAACTTAAGCCTAAAATAATTCATTTACCAACTAAAATTTTTTTTTAAAGATTTTATTTATTTATTTGACAGATCACAAGTAGGCAGAGAGGCAGGCAGAAAAAGAGGGAGAAGCAGGCTTCCTGCTGAGCAGAGAGCCTGATGCGGGGCTCGATCCCAGGACGGTGATATCATCACTTGAGCCAAAGACAGAGGCTTATTAACCCACTGAGCCACCCAGGCACCCCCCAACTAAACATTTTTAACTGAAAGAATTATGAATAAATGCAAGTTTTCTGGTCGTTATATAAGCAACCTACATTTATTCTTTTACTAAACACAGCCAACCTACATGGAAACATATAGTTTATCCTGCAGCCAGGCAAATTCTTTGCTACTTGAACAAATGTGTTCAACTTCACTTTACCTTGTTCATGCTCTAATAGCTGGAGAGCTTCAACTCCATTACTCCCAGAAGGTCCTGCTCCAAGTTCTGATACAGACTCTCCTTCCAGGTCTAGAGAGGACACCGAATTAGAGCGATTTGACGGACCTAGAGAAATGTTTATACTGTGAGTACGTTTTTTAAAAGTCACAAGCCACCATGCAACTTTTCATGCCTTGTTAACAGACTGAAAACTAATTAAGGTGTATTTATTTATTTCTATGTATATATTTATTTTAGAGAGAGAAAGTATGCAAGCATGGGGCACAGGGAGAAGCAGAGGGAGAGAGAGAAAATCTCAAGGAGACTCCCGCTGAGCACGGAGCCAGATGTGGGGTTGTGGTATCGAGCCCCACATCTGGGAGCCAGATACCACAACCCCACAACCCCACAATCATAACCTCAGCTGAGATCAAGAGCCAGATGCTTAACCAATTGAGCCACCAAGGTGCCCCAAGGTGCTTTTATTCATGTATTCATTTTTACTAAGGTGCTTTTTAATATTTTTTATTTATTGTGGGAGAGGGGCAGAGAACAAGGGAAAGAGAATCTCAAGAAGGCTCCACGCCCAGCATGGAGCCTAATATGGGGCACAATCTAACAACCCTGAAATCATGACCTGAGTCAAAATCAAGAGTGGGATGCTTAACCAACTGAGCCACCCAGGTGTCCCAGGGTGCTTTTAATACTGCATCTGTACCTTAAAAATACACATGCCCTTTAAGCCAGCAATTGTGCTTCTAGGAATTTATCCTAGGAAATAACTCAAAAACTCACCTAACATTGCTTGTCGAAGGGCTTTTTATAATGCTTGGAAAGTAAAAACAATCTTTATGTTTAATCATACAAGAATGTTTAAATAAATTATGCCCACTTGAAGTTAAAGAAAAAAACCATTAAGAACCTAAGTTATTTAAGAAAGGGAAGTGTCACCGCTAGACTGTTAAACAAAAAAGGGTTACAAAACAACATAAACCTACTCTTGCTATAAATAAACCAAAATGCTGCTATTAATAGAATGGTACGGGTGCCTGGGCGACTCAGGCATCCAACTCTTGATCTCAGCTCAGGTCGTGATCCCAGGGTCATAAGTTCAAGCCCCCAAAAAGTAGAACGGTGAAATTATAATGATTCAATTTCATTTCTGCATTTTCTAGAATGAATGTACATTACTTCTGTTCTAAAAAGTCAGAGAAAAAGGAAAAATTATATTTTGCTTAAAATGATAGTAAACTCAACTTTCTTCATTAAAAAAAGTTTGTCCTCATACATGAAATGACAAATTCTCACTACGCAATCTACAGTTTTAATTTTCTAATGTTATTCCCATTTCCATTGTATCTTCCTGCTTCATAAAGATGTGCGTGTGAATAAAGAAATACAGAACATTGAAGGTATACACAACATCCTAAAATACTAGTGAGTCCATTTCTCCCATTTAGACATGCACTCTATCCCTCTAAAGGAGCTTCATAAGCTTTGGGATACATTAATACTAGAGAAACTTGGCATTTTTCAAGTCTCAATAAAGACCTATATCTTCTCCATTTTATATGATCAAAGGTCTTTTGCAATCTGTTTCTTTTTAAATTTTTTTCTTGCAATCTTAGTTTATTCCAGAAACAATCCTTACAGCCAACTGTTCAAGATCATTAGAGGAAAACTTCATTACTCTCCTCAGGGAGAGGAACAGATGGTATAATTATAATTTATAAGGCTCCTTTAAAGATCACAAAACAAAGTATTACTTGAATCACATTAACTCTTTGAATGAAGTAACCCTTCACCTTCAGATATTCCTTCCAGATTATCACTGCAGAGGGAAAAGCGCAAGGTTTTATCAGGTTTACCGTGGAGTTTGTTTTCATCGACGGGGACATCTCCTTGTCCTCCATCTGAAAGTTGCATGTTTAGGACCTGAAAAATAAAACGCCATTGGTTTATCAGAACTGAGAGGTTACTGATATGAAAACAGAACACAGCAAATGCATATTTAAGTTCTTCTTAATCTTAAATTTTTATTTTATTTTTTTTTAAAGATTTTATTTATTTATTTGACAGACCGAGATCACAAGTAGGCAGAGAGGCAGGCAGAGAGAGAGGAGGAAGCAGGCTCCCTGCTGAGCAGAGAGCCCGATGTGGGGCTCGATCCCAGGACCCTGAGATCATGACCTGAGCCGAAGGCAGAGGCTTAACCCACTGAGCCACCCAGGCGCCCCAAGCAGATCAATTTTAAAAGAAAAGTGAACCTATGCCCTTCCATCACCCGGTATCAGAGACTGAAATCTCTGGCAATCAGGTATCCGTGAGCAATGTGTAGGATCATAAGAATCAAAAGGCTTTGGAATCAGCAGGCCGATCCTTCTGGCTCTGCCATGTGCCAACTATGTAGTCTTGGGTAAGTGATTTAAGCTTCTTTATCTATAAAAGAGTCATGGTAACAGTATGCATACCATGGAGCTGTTGAGGATTAAATCTAAAAAGATGCACAGAAAGCATTCTTTCTCTGGCAAAATGACATTAAAATTGCAGTACATTTTTTAAAAAGTCGATAAGCTGATTTCACAGGAAGAAAACAGGAACAAAGTATCTTGTAGGCACCAGAATTCAATCAATCCAGTTTGAACCTTGCCTCAATCACCATATCCACAGCCACAAAGTCCATACCAGGAGCTGAAGTGTACCTTCACAGCTATCTCTAGCTTAGAGTGGATGGCCTTTTTACAAGGTTTCTACTTGTTAGATGACTTCCAAATAACAGAATTACTTTGTCGCTCCACACAAGCCTCATAACTCAGCTGTAAACATGTATCTCCAACCTAATGAAGAACTCCGTGCTTTGCTGAAAGTCAAACAGCATGTTTTAAGCACACTGGAACTCGAAATCACAGCCACTGGGATCCTAGGTTGTTGGCAGAACATGAAGAACAGTCTCCTCACTTAAGAAGAAGAAACCCCAAACCCTGTAGGTGCTATTTTGGCCCTGCATTTAAATGAGTAAATTAAAGGGTTTTTCAATGGCTCTGTACCTTTATTCATGTGATGCGCTTTTTTTTTAAAGATTTTATTTATTTATTTGACAGAGAGATCACAAATAGGCAGAGAGGCAGGCAGAGAGAGAGAGAGAGGGAAGCAGGCTCCCTGCTGAGCAGAGAGCCTGATGCGGCACTTGATCCCAGGACCCTCAGATCACGACCTGAGCCGAAGGCAGCAGCTTAACCCACTGAGCCACCCAGGCACCCCTCATGTGATGCTTTTAAAAAAGCCACTTAAGAACAGAGTAATTTGGGGGTGTCTGGGTGCTTATTGGGTTAAGTGTCTGACTCTTGATTTTGGCTCAGGTCATGATCTCAGGGCTCTGAGCTCTGCGATGGAGCCCCATGCACGGCTCTATGCTGGGTGTAGAGGCAAGTGCTTAAGATTCTCTCGCTCCTGGGGCAACTCGGTGGCTCAGTCAGTTAAGCATCTACCTTTGGCTCAGGTCATGATCTCAGGGTGCTAAAATCGAGCCCCATGTCAGGCTCCCTGTTCAGCAGGAGTCTGCTTCTCCCTCTGCCTCTGGCCCTTCTCCCCTCCCCCTGCTTGTGCTTTCTGTCTCTCAAATAAATAAAATCTTTTTAAAAAAAGATTCTCTTTCTCTCCCTTTGCGCATTCCCCTACCCTCCCACTCAAACAAATAAATAAAAATAGGATTATTTTCCTATCTGCTTGAAATTAAATGCAGACGTAAAATTTTACATTTTGTATTTTTAAGATAACTTGGATCTTTAAACTCATAGTGAGCAATGTACAAAGAATCTTCAGGAAAAAAATCTATCTAAAGGCCTAGAGAATAGTAAGATTAACAGCAAACAAAAGGCTCATACCACAAGGAAGAGATTTCCCTGCACAGGAATGCAGGCTGCTGCCTTCAGGACTGCCAGAGCTGGGAACCCAGGGAAGGTTAAGCAGGGAAGGTAAAACACCACATCTCCCTGACTGAAATTCAGCAGTTGCTTTTCCTTGTCTAACATTCCCCATACGTTTTAAGTTTATTACATTCTAGAATTCCTAAAAAGTTGATTCTGACAGTTTTTGCCAGTTCATTTGTGTGTGTGTGTGTGTGTGTGTGTGTGTGTGTGTGTGTCTATGGACAGAGTTCTGGACTTGGACAGAACTCTTTCCTAAGGGTCATGCCACAGTTCCAAACACTGTACCAACCACTATCATCACTTCACTGACCACTGTAACTAGTCCCTTTATCCCAGGTCATGAATAGGTTTTCTTGACTAATAAGCAGTCCCTGTTGAATATAAAATGATGCTTCTTTTTGATTTCTTCATTCTTTTTGCCTCTGTTCCAAGCTCTTCTGTATACAAATATCTTAAAAGTGATGCCCACACCCCAAGTCCATTTCTTCAAAATATTTTCTTTTCTTAGTTTTCGTTTCAATTCTGTCTACCATTTCTTTCTAACCGACCAAAAAACAGAGTATTTCTAAAGAATGTCTGGCTCTTTAAAGCAGGAATACCACTAGTATATCATCAGAAAGAAAAGAAACAAAAAAACATTTCCTACAGGTCAATGGAAAAGTCTTTTCAATTTCCATACTACAATTTCCTCGCTTCCTGTCTCTTCAAGACTATGAGGAAAATTCCTTTCGGTGTAGCCCTAATCACCAATTATTGTGCTATCAATGCATTAATGTGAAAGGCCCCCAGAACTGTTCACAGGGAGTTTGACATTTAATGCACTCATAGAAGCAAGAGACCATGAATTAGGAAAAAAAAAAAAAAAAAGAACCTAATTCCTTAATATTGATGGCTCTAAGTTAAATGTAACAATACATTCATACCTCATTTTCTGACATCATCCCTGGAGTTAGCTGGGGACCTGTCCCTAAGGAAATGACCAACACCTCTTCTGGCTGTACTTCCTGGATGGTTTCTTGAGATGATCCTTCATGGTCCATATGTAAGTCCATTAGCACATTGGTGCGGCTTCTACTTCGAGTTGCTAATAAAAAAATTTTCAAATATAATATAGAGAACAAGACAAGATGAAGAAAATGGTACAGTAAATACAAAAATGTATCTTCTAGGACATTTGCGCATGCACAAAAAAAGAATGGAGAATATGAATTTTTAAAAAACCCTACATCTTCCCAGTTACTCTACTAATGAGTGACATAGATTCTCCTTCAAAACTGATAGAAACAATAGTCTATGTGCACCTGGCAGTGAGTGACACACAGACGAGCGCACCTGCAGGAACAGCAAACACATCTCTCAGCTTAAGACTTGGGGTGACAAGAAGAGCACTACCTTATTTCTTATCAAGATACCGTCAACTATTTCTCCTATGATTTAACTGCCACTGAACTCATAAGCGTCAGAAAATCTCCTATAGAAATCTGAAAGCCATATAAAGTAATATATGCTCATTGGACAACCACTGACAAAATCACAATCAGTTTTTTAAAGCACGCTGATTTTCCTGAAATGTACTAATCTCTTCCCAAAAATGCAGAAAAAAAGACTTCCCTATGTTTGAATATTAAGTTTCCCTTCTGCTTTATAGAAACATTCTAAATTAATGAAAAATCTAATTATTTGGGGGAGCTCTTTTCTGTAAGTAAACAAGTTTTTTTTTTTTTTAAAACAAGTTTTACCTGTAAGTAAAAACAAGTAATACTTTTTTTCTAAAATAACCATCCCACACACCTTACAAGAACTTTTGGATACTGAAAGATTTAGATAGTTTGGCAATTTCTCTATGAGTTTAAGTCTTCTGTGCTAAGTTTCAAATTTCTTTCAGAGGGCAATAAAATTCAGTATAACTGGAATCCCAAATACAAATTCTACTTCGGTACAAAATAATCAAAAGTACAGAAATAAAGCAAAACCACTATAAATAACAAATGTCTTTCAACTTCACTTTGAGTGAAAGCTGACCTACTTGAAGACAAATACAAAGAATTCTCTTGGGATGCCCGGGGGCTCAGTTGGTTGAGCTTCTGACTCTTGGTTTCTTGGTTTTGGCTCGGGTCATGATTTCAGGACTGTGGGATTAAGCCCCATGTCAAGTTCCGTGCTCATCGGAAAGTCTGCTTGAGATTCTTTCCCTCTCCTCTCTGCCCTTCCCCCCTGTGTGTGCATGCATTCTCTCTCTCTCTCTAGTAAATAAATCTTAAAAAAATGAGAGGGAATATGAAGAGTCCCCTACACAATGCTGTAGATCTGTTCATCAATCGCTCTTACTTTCAAAATCCAGAGCACACTTCAATTTCCAAAAGTTGAACACAGGCTCACTCCCACCTTTATTTGCTGACCCTCACGCACTGTCTTCTCCTGAACTGGGAACTTAAATTCCACTTCATGAATAACTACATGAATCTTAAGCAACAAACCTTATAATTCATAAAAAATGCAAGTAACCAAAATTCATGTAGCAATTTACATAAAGCAAAAGCAACATGCACATGGAGCACATTTTCATATACTATTTTTTAAATGAAAGTTACATAAGAAGAGGAAGAACAGCCTATTACCCACCAAATGGGGTTACTAGAGTAATATGAGCAGTAAGATTGGTGGCTGAGGAATCCCAGGCAGTGATGGCTGCTAACTGTTGTCCTGGGTTGCGAAAGCATTAAACAGAAAGAAAATCAACCCTCTGAAATAATGGACACATTTTTTAAAAATATGAAATAAATTCAATGACCAGGTCATAGGACTATATGAACTAACAGTGGGCAAACAATTGAAATTTACTTTTCATTATACCCATACTTAATGATACTTCTAGACAACAAGAAATGAAAAAACTAACAAACAGGGGTGAAGAATGGAGGGGAAAAAAAATCTCTGATTTACTAAAAATCATTTAATTCTTCATGTCAAAAAAGTGCAAACAAATGGGTACCGGGTGGCTCAGTTGGTTAAGCAACTACCTTCGGCTCAGGTCATGATCTTGGGAGTCCCGGGATCAAGTCCACATCAAGCTTCCTGCTCGGTGGAGGGTCTGTTTCTCCCTCTGACCTGTCCCCTCCCATGCTCTCTCTCTCCCAAATAAATAAATAAATAATCTTTAAAAAAGAGAAAAGTGCAAACAAGCTCTAACATTAAAAATAACTGTGTGTTGGGCACCTGGGTGGCTAGAAGGTTAAATGTCCAACTCTTGATTTCGGTTCAGGTTATGATCTCAGGGTTGTAAAATCGAGCCCCATATCAGGCCCCACACTTAGTGGGGACTCTGCTTATCTCTCTCTCCCTCTGCCTCCTGCCTTGCTCGTGTGCTCCCACTCCCTCTTTCTCTAAAATAAATTTTAAAATATTTTTTAAAAATCACTGAGTGTCAAACTTCATCCTTTTCTATTTTTAATCCTGAAAACTGGTATTTTGGGATGATGAAAGCCAAAGATTTGAAGAACATGTTGCCATATTTTTGTTGATGATACTATTCCATATTATGTTAAATGTAAGATGGATTAATTTTAAAAAACTGTCAGTTCTTAACAAATCAGCTCATAGAAGCTTAAAAATGAAAGCCCGTTCTTCAAAATGTGTAAAATAAAGTAACTATTCATGTTCACTAACTGGAGCTGAGCTCCCCATTTTCATTAAAAAACTGGCACTAAAACATTGTTCCCTTGGCTTAAACACTCTTTCTCTCCCTCTCTGGTCTATTTTGTCTAACCCCTGCTCATCCTTCAAGAAAAAAGTATAAGCTTCACTGTCTCCAGGATCTTCTCCTGACACCATCACCACCCAGCCAACATGGGTGCCCCATAAACCTCCATGCATACTTATCTCCATCAAACACAGTATAATGACGGCAACTGGACTCCTCTTATTCTCCCCAGTTAGACTACCAGCAACTACCAGAGCAACAGCATATCCTAATGGTCTTTGTATCCCCGGTGTCTAGCATGGTGCACCCCCCCCCCATTCAGGATAGTGATTATACCTACTCTTTTTGCATGAATTAAATGAAACAACATCTATAAAGTGCTCATCCAGACTCTGGTACAGAGTACATGGTAATGTTCAGTGTGTGTGTGTGTGCGTGTGTGTGTGTGTGTGTACAGATAACAGATATTCACTAAGTGAATAAAACGTAATTAAACCCAATTCTTAAATAAGCTTGACAAAATAAAATGAAATCTTTGTTTTATAAAATAACAAATATACCTTAGCTCCCTGACAAAAATAATTAATAATAATAACAACAGAAAAATTGTAACTGCATTTTCATATTTACCAACAGAAACCTCTAAGTTATTATTTTCTTGTATTATTTAGAACTTTGAAGAAATGACAGGGCTATATATTTCAAATGACACTTCCAATTTTTCCGAAAAAAGTTACTAAAATATGAACAAAGTATACTGTAGTGGCATGATCTCAATTAATTGTGAAAAGTACATCTAGATAAAGCTAAAACCTACTTATAAACCTTAACTAACTGGTACAATTTTTAAAAATTGTACTGGTATCAGTAAACGCAAAGAGAAAGGCTTTCCCAAATTGTTTAAAACCATATTCCAAAACACTGAGCGGTAATAAAGGCCAATTAAAAACACTAAATTTAAGGGAAAGCCCGAATATGAGAAATGCTCTTTACCTATAGGCAATCGATTCTTTTTATTTGCTGGAGTGGTTGCTGGAGACAGCTGAGGAGTATTATACGGGGTCATTTCCAAACTGCTGCTTTTCCCCGGCTTTGCCTGGGGCAGGTTTGCCAATAAATTGTCAAGAGCCATCCTGTCTTCTTTCAGTTGATCTCCAGACATCACACTCTTCATAAAATTCACCTGGCAAAGGTAAAAGGACATTAGCTAGTGAGATCAATTTTTCAAACACAGTATCTATTTCTCACACAATGTACTCATCTATGACTCTGCCCATGCTTAGATAAATGACTTTTTAGAAAATCCTATTAAAGAATAAGGCCATTACCAGAGTAATAAGCTGACTATAGGTTATATAAACCACAGTTCTGCTCAATCCTTCCAGAAGATTAACGGAAGACATTGGAGGGGTCTCCACTGCACGGCCCCCAATCACAACATCAAGAAAAGCAGCAACACAGCTCTGTTAAACAGGAAAAGATCACAATGAAATATTTCCTTCTAAATAAGGGAACAAAATTTCTAATTAAGGTAGACAAGCACACAAAAAATTTTTCTTCTTGAAAATTATATTAAACCCAACAATGAAAAAATTAAATTCTTTTTGAATTGACACAGAATTGTCTCCATGAAATTCTGGTACATGAAACAAACATGAAACAGAACAGTCCACACTACCCTACCATTTGTGAAAAGAGGCGGATGGGGTGACTGGGAAAACATATGTAAGAATTTGCTTGTATACATATAAACCTCTTGAAGAAAACATGAAAAACTGAGAACATCAAGAACCTTCTGGGGAGGAAATAAAGGTTAGAGATCAGAGGTAAAGTGGAATTTCACTATATAACCTCTGAATTTTAAATAAGGCTGAATATATAGCCTACTCAAATATGATTAAAATCTAATTTAACTGAACAATGCCATAAAACATATTTATGAAATACACTTAAAATTATATAATTATTACTGATTTGCTTTAGTGATTTTTTTTAAACTAAACTATCTATTTATTTAAAGATTTATTCAACCATTGTAGAGAGAGCGAGTGTATGCACGAGCACACACACGCACTCAGTGGGGAGGGACAGAAGGAGAGAGACAAAGAGGGAATCTAAAGCAGACTCCCAGCTGAGCGCAGAGCCTGACCTGGGCCAATCTCAGGACCCTGAGATCATGATCCAAACAGAATCCAAGAGTCAGACACTCAACCAACTGAGCAACCTTATTTATGTAAGACTTTTTTTTTTTTAAAGTAATCTCTACACCCAGGAAACCTGGGCAGCTCACCGGACGCCTCCTTTCTGCTCTGGTAAGGATCTTGAGGTCATAGGATTGAGCCCCATGTGGGGCTCTGCACTTAGCACAGAGTCTGCTTGAAATTTTTTCCCCCTCCCTCTCTCTCTGCTCCTCCCCCTGCGTGCATGTGCACGCTCCCTCTCTCTAAAATAAATAAATGAATAAATAAAATATTTAAAGTAATCTCTGCATCCTACGTGGGACTGGCACTCCAACCCCGAGATCAAGAATTGCATGTTCTACCAACTGAGCAAGCCAGGCTCCTTATCAAATTTTTAAAATAAAATAATCTTAATAGCTCTTTGGCTCTCATTAGAGTGACATCTCCTCAACAGTTTAATAAGTAAGAATTAGTAATCTTTACTGACATCTTCCTTTAAATGCTACTAATCCAACACTGTATTCTCTATAGCTATACTAAACGTATCTGAAAAGAATATTTAGTTTATTCTCAATAAATTAAAGGACAAGACTTAATAAAGACAACAGTTAAGTTCACTAATACTCTGGGAATATTTTCTAGAAACAGTATTTCACACGAGATAGTTTTCTTACTTTGTCAAATTTTCCAAGGCTGCTCTTTGTCCGCGGATCTCCCTCTTCAGAGCCGGTCATGGCCAACTGCTGCAAAAGGCGGCCAACCTGCAACCCAGAGCAGTGGTCGGGAGACGTGGGCTATGGGTACTTACAGATCCTTCTCTATGAAAGTGCTTTCATTCTTGTCTAAAAAGCTGTTTCATAATAATATTTATACCACCTGACCAGGCATGCAAAGTAGGGTCCCAAATTAAATGTGTATCTTCTCTACATCAGCTTTTACTATATTTAGATGAAGAGTCATAGACAAAAGAAAATTTTACTTTAACATTACATTGACGATATAAAATAAAAATAAAACACCTTTCTGATATTATACTTTTCATACATTTAGATATTTTAAAATTCACTTGCAAAACTTGATTCAAATTACTTGAAGTTAATATTAAGTACATTTCCCTTTAGAGTTCACAAAATACTTAAGGTAGAATTTTTTTTCTAGATTTAAAAAGTCCTACAGAACAGAGCTGCTTGGAAAGTAAATGTTAATTCACACAGCAGGTTCCTTAATGGTAAAAGAGAACTGTTAATTTACTCTTACTTTTTTCCTTATGATTTATTTATTTATTTATTTATTGCAGAGGAGGCAGAAGGGACAGAGGGAGAGAGAGAATCTCATGCAGACTCCCCACTCAGCACGGAGCCCAACATGGGGCTCCATCTCATAAACCTAAGATAATGACCTGAGCCAAAATTAAGAGTTGGACGCTTATCGACTGAGCCACCCAGGCGACCCTAATCTACTCTCTTTGAAGACACTTTGGGGAAAGCTAATACCATACAGTATCATCTTAATATCTGGTATAATTCCCTTTTTTACTCATTTTGACAATAAGTGATTCAATCTCTACTGGAATGATAAAAATAAAAACCTAGAACTACACTATATTAAGAATAAATTTAGTGTTTCATAGATGATAAAAATCTTTTTTTTTTTTTTTTTAAGATTTTATTTATTTGTCAGAGAGAGAGAGAGGGAGAGAGAGCGAGCACAGACAGACAGAATGGGGCAGAGGCAAAGGGAGAAGCAGGCTCCCCGACGAGCAAGGAGCCCGATGTGGGACTCGATCCCAGGACACTGGGATCATGACCTGAGCCGAAGGCAGCTGCTTAACCAACTGAGCCACCCAGGCGTCCCTGATAAAAATCTTTTAGTTTTACTTCAGGGATTTTTATATAGTTAATTGCTAAACATAACAACATAACAGAAATGACCATGGGGGAAAAAAGCTTATCATTAAAAAAAAAAAAAATCATCCAAAGATATATTCTAAATAAACTCAGTTTTTTCTTTACAGTATTTCTGGGGGACAGGATATGACTAAAAGATTCCCTTAAGAAATAATAACATGGGACGCCTGGGTGACTCAGTTGGTTGGGCGACTGCCCTTGGCTCAGGTCATAATTCCAGAGTCCCAGGATCAAGTCTCGCATTGGGCTTCAAACTCTGTGGGGAGTCTGTTTTTCCCTCTGGCCTTCTCCCCTCTCATGCTCTCTCTCAAATAAAAATAAATAAAATCTTTAAAAAAGAAAAAAGAAATAATAACATGGAGGTGCATGAGTGGCTCAGTTAGTTAAGCATCCGACTCTTGATTTCGGCTTAGGGCATATCTCATATCTCTTAGGGTTGTGAGATCCAGCCCTATGTCAGGCTCTACATTGGGCATGGAGCATGCTTAGGATTCTCTTTCTCACCCCCTCCCTCTGCCCCTCCCCCGTTCTCCTCTCAAAAATAAATAAATAAATAAATAAATAAATAAATAAATAACAAGATTTCAGTAGTTCTCATGATAGAGGGGAAAAAACTGCTAACATAAATCCAAAACTCCTCTTTCTGGAACTCTGAGGACCAGAAGAATTTCAATTTCAAAATTTAAAGATTTTAGAAAGGTCGATTAGCACACACATGTAACATAGGCAGTATTAGGGAAGCATCCTGTAATCAAATGTATTCACATTTCTGCAGCAAAACCTGAGTATTCATTAGCCCTAAAAGGAATAACTAGCAGTGATAAACAGTCTCATGTTAGTTTAGGTCATGTTTTGCTACCAAACAATGTATAAAAGATAATGCATAAATATTTTCAATCACCCTGGTTTTGAAATCATGGTAAAGGGATGATGGCCCTGTTCTAGAAAATCTAATCAACTAGGGGTGCCTGGGTAGTTAAGTTGGTTAAGTGTCTGCCCTCAGAGTCCCGGGATCGAGCCCCACAGCAGGCTCCCTGCTCCATAGGAAGTCTGCTTCTCCCTCTTCTTCTGTTCCTCCCCCAACTTGTGCTCTCACACTCTTTCTCAAATAAAAAAAAGAAAAGAGTAAAAACTAACACAAGGGGCACTTGGATGGCTCAGTCGGTTAGGAGTCCGACTTTTGGTTTTGGCTCAGGTCATGATCTCAGAGTCCTGGGATCAGGCCCCACATTGGGATCCAAGCTCAGTGGGGAGTCTGCTCGAGGATTTCTCTCCTCCTGCCCCTCCCCTCACTCTCCCTTTCTCTTTAAAATAAACAAATAAATCTTTACACAGGAAAAACTAACAAAATATATTTTTTAGGACTGTATTTGTTTGGCAGAGAGAGAGAGAGCGCAAACACAAGCAAGTGGAGTAGCAGGCAGAGGGACAGCGAGAAGCAGGCTCCCTGCAGAGCAGAGAGTCCAATGCGGGGCTTGATCCTACAACCCTGAGGGATCATGTCCTGAGCCAAAGGCAGATGTTTACCAGACTGAGACACCCAGGTGCCCCCAAAACTAATATTTTAAATTCATGACTACGGTATTTTTAAATCCCAATTTAACTGCTTTTCTTTCTTTTTTTAAATTTATTTGAGAGAGAGAGAGAGAGAGAGAGTGTGTGTGTGTGTGTGTGTGCACAAGGGGGTGGGGGGAGGGCAAAGGGAGAGACTCTCAAGCAGATGCCCCGCTTAGAGTGGAATTAGACCTTGGAGATCAAAGCAGGGCTCCATCCTACAACCCTGAGATCACGACCTGAGCTGAAACCAAGAGTGGGACACTCAACTGACTGAGCCACCCAAGTGCCCCATAACTGCTTTTATTTCTTAAGAAGCAAATATTTAGGGGCATCTGGGTGGGCTCAGTGGTTAAGTGTCTGCCTTCTGCTCAGGTCATGATCCCAGGCTCCCGGGACAGAGCCCCACATCGGGATCCCTGCTCGGCGGGAAGCCTGCTTCTCCCTCTCCCACTCCCTCCTGCCTGTGTTCCCTCTCAAGCTGTGTCACTGTCAAATAAATAAAAATCTTAAAAAAAAAAAAAAGAAAGAAAGAAAGAAATATTTAAGCCAGTTTGAGGAAACAGAATAGTAAGAATGTAAACATACTGCCATCATATTTTGTTCACACCACACTACTCACTCAACTTTCAACTGAATGCCACATTAAAAAGCGTACCTGCATCAGATTAAATCTTGCCACTTCATTAATAGGAGCATCAGAAATTATTCCATACTGTTCTGGATTGACAACTGCAGGACAAATGAAGCAGGCCAAGAGGAGATCAGTACACATTGCCCTGACCTCCCCAACTTCCAGTCTGTCCACACAGGAGAGGGTTTTGTACATCTGTGACACAATCCACCTCAAACTATGTGGAAAGCAGTACGTGTTCTGCTTGAGATAACCAATAAACTTGTTCACCAGAGCCACCAGTTTGGCCTCATTGGAATCCACCATCTCTTGAACCTTTTGCCTGAATCTCTCTGAGCCTTTCTCTCCGAAGAGCTTTTCCTGTTGTAACGGGGAGAACCTATCGATCAGCTTGTTTGGATCCGTCTCCAGGTGGTCTTCATCTTCAACAAGCAGCTGCATGATCGGCTCATGTAAAGTGGCTGTGAGGAAAAGTTTGGCGGAAAACAGTCCTTCAGAAAAAAGTTTAAATAAGATGCTGAAGGCACAGGTTCCTCTCCTCAAAAGTCGCCTGGGGTTGTCACTTTCTTTAAGTTCAAATTCAATCAAGTATCTCAAAACCTGAAGGAGGTAGCTTTCATCTTCTTGCATGATGCAGTTGCCGTAAAGGGAGGTAAAAACTGTGTATATAACACCTTGTGTGTTCTCCTGATTCAGTTTCTCCCCAGCAACCAACGAGGAGGCAATAAGACGAGGATTTTCCCTTAATCGACTCAAGAATTCTCCATAAGCAGTCTCCTGAAACCCCAATTGCTTGTATCCATCAACAAACTGTGTATCTTCCAAAATCTTGGCATGTTGGCAACATTCAGCAGGGGAAGCTTCAGCGCTAAAAAATGAGCAAACAAGCAAAACAATAAAAATCAGTAACAATAATACGATACCACTGGAACGTGGAAATGTAGACTGATGATAGTCCTAGTAACGAGACCACTCCCAACTGCTCGAATCTTTCAGCCGACCAGCATCTGAACATGTGAAGAAAGGCGAAAACCAAAAAGTACAAAGGAGGACAAATTCCTCCTAGTTAATCAGCTTCAATAAAAAATATTAAAAAAACCCATTATTCTGATTTCTGTTATGAAAGATCAGTCCTGCTTTTTTTCAGCTTCACATAAATGGAATCATACTTTTCTGCATCTGCCTCGTTTTCTCAAATTTATACCTCACCACCACTTAGAGCTAAAAACTGGTTCCTGAAGCAAAAGAGTAAGATATTAACACAGTGAAAAAGAGGTTTCTAAACGTGAGAGGTAGATATACAGGAAGATATACAGAATCAAAACATGGAAATACACACAGTTGACCCTTGAACAATGTGGGGATTAGGCGCACTGACCTCCCTGTGCAGTGGAAAATCCTTGCATAACTTTTGACTCCCCACTTAACTGCTAATAGACTTCTGTTAACCAGAAGCCTTACATATAATATACTCGATTAACACATATTTCATATAAGTATTATATACAGTATTCTTACAATAAAGTAAGCTAAACAAAAGAAAATATTGTTAAGAAAATCATAAGAGAAAAATACATTTATAGTACTCTATCGAAAAAAATCCATGTATAAGTGGACCCACAGGGTCAAATCAGTGTTTAAGGGCCAACTGTGTATTAAATAATACCGGGAGAAAAGGGGTGCCTGACTCGCTGAACTGGTGTAGCATATGACCCTTGATCTCAGGGTTGTGAGTTTGAGCCCCATGTTGGGTATAGAGATTACTCAAAAAAAATTTTTTAATCTTAATATAATAATAATAATAGAAAAGTAGAGGGGCACCTGGCTGGTTCAGTGGGTAGAGCATGTGACTCTTGATCTCAGGGTCATGAGTTCAAGCCCCACAATGGGTGTGGAGCCTACTTAAAAAAAAACACAAGATAATTTACTCCCAGTAAAATAAAAGGTTATCATACAAAGATACAAAATTAACTGGTGTGGTACAAAATATTAATGCTTAAGTTATAATTCTCTAAAAAAGCCTTAATTAACAGACAAAATAGGCAAAGACTCACCTTAATGTTGATTCAAACTATCTGAAAGCATGCACTTTGTTGGAAATAGATTCATTTATTTATAGTTAGCACAGAAAAAATTAAACGCCTCAAAACCTATTTTTTTTACCTGGTTATGATAAGCCGATCCAAATTAATTCTCTGTTGCTTAGCAATCCATGCTGTACGATACAACTTTTCGGCTGTCTTAAGGACATCTGCATTGAGCCTCTGAATGAGCTGTTTCTCAGAGTTCACATATAAGCGTTCCTGCTTAAGGTGATGGGCCAAGGTGTGAATATCCAGCTTCACCATCTTCAAATGTGGAAAAGGTACAAAGGCCGATCACTAAGAGTAAAAAGGTTTAAAAACTTAGACTGTTTTTCCAAAATCAAAAGGGATAAGAGAATACATTAAGAATTAGGGTACATTTAGTACTATGATTAACTCTAATTTTAAAATAATCTATATATTTTTTGCAGAAGCATTACAGGTTCAGGATAGAAAAACTGGTAAATACAGATAAGGGGGGGGAAAAAAAGCTCCTAGTAAGAAGGCCACTGCTCAAAGACAGCCACAGTAAAAATTTGTGTATTTCCTTCAAGTCTAGTATCTATTTATTAGCACTAGAGTTTCTTTGACTGCTCCCTTTTACACTGCCATCAGTCAACTTAACCTGTTGACTTGATCTTCAAAATACATTTCCAATCTACTTCTCACCATGTCCATCATCCTCTCTCACCCAAACAAAGGTCTATAACCACCACTTCATAACTGATCGCCCTGCTTCCTTTCTTGTACTACTTGAGTCTGTTCTCTACATAGCGTAGAGTACCCTTTAAACTTAAGTTAGATCACCCTATTTCCTTATTAGAAACCATCCAATTTTTAGAATGAAATTACATTTAGAATGAAATCTAAAGGTCCTACATGATCTGCCCCTGGCTACTTCTCCAACCTCATCTCCTACCATTCTACCCTTGCTCACATAGCTCCAGACGCACTGGCTTCCTTGCTTAAGAGGCCAAGCATGCCCCTTCCTCAAAGCTTCCTGCATTTGATGATCCCTCTGTCTGGAAGGCTGTTCCTCCAGGTATCTTTGCATGGCAAGTACCCTTACTTAACTCAGGTCTCTCTGTTCAAATGGCTACTTAGAAAGGCCTTCTTAGGTAACTCCTAAAATAGAAACTATCACTTCCTATTCCCTTTTCTGGCCTTTTTAAAAAGTACTTGCCTCTGTCTAGCATTATACTACAGACACCTACTTGCATGTTCACTATGGTTAGAGTATGGTTCCCCCACTAAAAGGTAAGGGCCACCAGGGAGAAGTATGGCTTCTCTGTTTTATTTACTCACAGCTGCAATTTCAGCACTGAGCAGAGCACCTGGTTCATAGCAAGAATTGAACAAATATTTGCCAAAGGAATGAATGAAGTCACACAAATCTTATTTATCTAGTAGTTAAACAAACTGATAGAAATAGCACACATATTTTAAAGCGTTATTATTTAAGCTATACCTGTGAACCTAGAATGCCTGCCAGACCACACTTTTTTTTTTTTTTTTAAGAGGTCCAACATGATCTGAGCTGAAGGCAAATGCTTAACTGACTGGGCCACCCAGGCACTCCTGTTTTTAGATATTTTTAAACTTTATTTTAATGAATTACTGAAGACTAAGAAAATTTCAGATTTTACCATCTAACCTGAATCTTACTGCTTTCAAAACCACTTTTTTGGGGCACTTGGGTGGTGCTGTCAGTTGATCAGCTGAGCACCCAGCTCTTGGTTTTGGCTCAGATCATGATATCAGGATCATGCGATAGAGCCCCAAGTCAGACTCAGTACTCAGCTCAGAGTCTGCTTGCGACTCCCTCTCCCTCCTCCCAACTGTGCTATCTCTCTCTCTCTCTCTCTCTAAAATAAACATATCTTTTTAAAAAAACAACTTTCTGGGGCGCCTGGGTGGCTCAGTGGGTTAAAGCCTCTGCCTTCGGCTCAGGTCATGATCCCAGGGTCCTGGGATCGAGCCCGGCATCGGGCTGTCTGCTCAGCAGGGAGCCTGCTTCCTCCTCTCTCTCTGCCTGCTTCTCTGTGATCTCCGTCTGTCAAATAAATAAATAAAAATCTTTAAAAAAAAAAAAAAAAAAAACAACTTTCTTACACCTTATCAATTCCCTAGCAAACTATGTCAAGCCTTTATTCCAAATCACCCGTATCATGAAGGCCCTCATACTTCTCTCCTCTCAAAAGATAAAAGTATGGGCGCTTAGGTGGCTCAGCCAATTGAGCATCCAACTCTTGATTTCAGCTCAGGTCATGGGATCAAGCCCCATGACAGGCTCTGTGCTCAGTGTGAGGGTCTGCTCACCCCTCTCCCTCTGCTCCTCCCCATCCCTCTCTCAAGTAAATAAAAAAAATTTTTTTTAAAAAGATGTAAGTATGTCCACTAAAATGATCTGTTAAGTTAATAACAAAACCATGTGGGTACATTAAGAAAAATCGGTGACATACAGACATATATAATCGTATTAATTCAATTCACCGAAAATTCATATATGACTTTATAGACTTCCATGTGGGAACTCTAACATCCTCTAGGGGCCTCTAAGTACACAGACTAAGAACTATAAGTATTACAATTAATGGCAACAATAATGAAATGGGCTCTTAAAGATCTGAATGTTTCATTAATTAGTTCTGTTACTTTGGGCACATAAAGAATATTCTCTGAACCTCAGATTTTTTTCATCCATAAAATACGGACTCCATATCCATATTTATTTTATCCCTGGTACAAGCAATATATTAGGTACTAGGAATAAAAAAAGGGATAAAACCTGTGTATCCTTAAGGACTTTCTAACCTAGCAGAATGAAGCAGACATGCAAGCAAATGACTGTCCAAAAATGTTATGGGAATTATGCTAGAAGACTGTACAATGTAGATGGAGGGGGAAGAGAAGGAACCTGTATGGCACCTAGTCTTAAAAGGCAAGCTGGGGAAGGGGTTGAGAAAATGAGTATTTGCTAGAGATAAAGAAGATGGTGGGTGGGGTACAATTCCAGATATGGGGACTCAACCAAGCAAAGGCACAGAAGTATGTAACAAAGAGTACAATTTAGACAGCTACCCATGGCTTGCTACAGTTTGGGGGATGGTGTCTGTGTGTTCAGTGAGGTGGGGGAAGGGAGGGAATGTACATAATGAGAGATAAGGCTGTAGAGACAGAAGGTACACAGAAGACAGAATTAAGAAACTTGGACCTTATACTGTAGGTGATGGGAAAAGTTTTAAACAGGAAATGAGTAAGATTAAATTTTTATTTGGGAGCATAAACTCTGGCAGCCTTAAGGAAAGGATGAGGAGGTGAGTATGGGACCAGAAGAGAGACTAAAATTGTTGACAGGCAGGAAATGTGGTGGCAATGGAAAGAACAGGACAGGTTTGAGAAATGTTACAAGATAGAAATGTAAGATTTTTTAACAACAAATGAGGGAGGAAAAAAAGGTAAAAGTTTCCAACTCTGGGAATAAGGGTGGGTGTGGTATTAATTCACCACAGTTGAGTACTGTATGGGAAAATACTGAAAATGGTGCCTTTACACACTTCATCTTCATAATATTCCTCTGAGATAAGTGCTCTGCAGCTAAGGAAACTGAGGCTCAGGGATATGAAGTAATTTGCCCAGGACCACACAAGTGAGAGATGACAGAGCCAGTACACCATTATTATTACCCCGATCTCTACAAGAATGACTCACAAATCCTGTGGTTACTTAGGAGAATATCATATTTTTAAGAGACATATGCTCAAGTATGTAGAAGTAGTGTTAGGATCTGCAACTTACTTGTACATGGTTCAGCAAAAAAATGAGACTTTTTTTTTTTTTAATTTTTTATTTATTTATTTGACAGAGAGAGAGATCACAAGTAGGCCGAGAGGCAGGTAGAGAGAGAGAAAGGGAAGCAGGCTCCCCGCCGAGCAGAGAGCCCGATGCGGGGCTCGACCCCAGGACCCGGGGACCACGACCTGAGCCGAAGGCAGAGGCCTAACCCACTGAGCCACCCAGGCGCCCAAAAATGAGACTTTTAAAATGCAGCAAAATGCAAGCAACTGTTGAATCTGGGTGGAGGGTAGACGATAACCATTATACTACCTTTCAATAATTTCAGTTATGTCAGAAATTTTTCATAATGAAAAAAATAGATAAAAATATTTTGGAAGGGACGCCTGGGTGGCTCAGTGGGTTAAAGCCTCTCCCTTCGGCTCCGGTCATGATCCCAGGGTCCTGGGATCGAGCCCAACGTTGGGCTCTCTGCTCAGCGGGGAGCCTGCTTCCCTTCCTCTCTTTCTGCCTGCCTCTCTGCCTGCCTGTGATCTCTGTCTGTCAAATAAATAAATAAGATCTTAAAAAAAATTTTTTTTTTGGAAATTCTCAAACTGTGCCCTTCTTGCTGCTTTACTACAACTTAATTCAACAAACATATTACTGGGCTTGGCTGGAGCCTAGCCAGGTTCCCTAATCTCAAGGAGCTCACAGTCTAATTATAACCGAAATATTGTTCAAGATAGGACATATAAAATGTTTCCAATGACACAGCAAAATATCAATTTATATAATTTAGAAATTAAAACCTTCAAATATAGCTTCGCTTAAAAAAATTAACACGTGAAAGTAATGCTCCACCTAGTCTAAACAAGAATTCACCTTCTAAACCCTTTAATAGTCCCAAACATCTTCAAAAATATTTTGAATAAATCTAGACAAACTTGTTAAGCATTTTTTTCCTTTCATCAAGTTCAGGAATTATATGCTTTAATGCTTTTCTTTCTATAATTAGTCTTGAGTGCTGCCAAAAAAACAGGTAAAAATATACCCCACAAAATAATACTTTTAAACACATGATTATACAGGGATGCCTGGGTGGTTCAGTCAGTTAAGTGTCTTTCTCTCTCTCTCTCTCTCTTTTTTTTAAAGATTTTATTTATTTATTTACTTGACAGAGAGAGAGTGAGAGAGCACAAGCAGGAGGAGCGGCAGAAGGAGAGAGAGAAGCAGGCTCCCCGCTGAGCAGGGAGCCAGGATGCAGGGCTCAGTCCCAGGACCCTGAGATCATGACCTGAGCCGAAGGCAGCAGACGCCCAACTGACTGAGCACCCAGGCGCCCCCAGTATCCGACTCTTGATTTCACCTTAGGTCATGATCTCAGGATTGTGAGATCCAGCCATGTGTCCAGCTCCACGCTGGGTGTGGAACCTGTTTAAAATTCTTACTCTCCCTCTTTCTCTCGCCCTCCCCTAAAAAAAAGTGTCAGTAAACCACTGGGTAAAATCCAAGAGATTAAAAATATAAATTAACTCTGACCTATATTTTCATCCACAGTTTACCTAAATTAAATTCACATTCTAAGTACCATTTTATACATGTAGCACATGCCAAAGTATAATGATATTGTATCTCTATCTAGACTGTAAACACTGAGGGAAAGAATTCAGCTTTGTGTCCTAACATAGCTAATGGCAGGTTAAGAGCTCAAACATGTTAAATGAACTCAATTCAGGTAGCCCCAAGTCTATTGGCTCATACAGTTTGATAAAATAATACCCCCACACAGGGCGCCTGAGTGGCTCTGTGGGTTAAGCCTCTGCCTTCGGCTCAGGTCATGATCTCAGGGTCCTGGGATCAAGCCCCACATTGGGCTCTCTGCTCAGCGGGGAGCCTGCTTCTCCCTCTCTCTCTGCCTGCCTCTCTGCCTATTTGTGATCTCTCTCTCTCTGTCAAATAAATAAATAAAGTCTTTAAAAAATAATAATAATACTCCCACACACAAATAACAGGCACTCCTTAAAAACAACAGTTGGGGACGCCTGGGTGGCTCAGTTGGTTAATCGGCTGCCTTCAGCTCAGGTCACGATCCCAGCGGCATCGAGTCCCACATCAGGCTCCTTGCTCGGCAGGGAACCTGTTTCTCCCTCTGCCTCTGCCTGCCACTCTGTCTGCCCGTGCTCGCTTGCTCTCTCCCCCCTCTTTCTGACAAATGAATAAATAAAATTAAAAATTAAAAAAATAATAAAATAAAATAAAATAAAATAAAAACAACAGTTGGAGAAGAGGGTTTGAAAACATAAAAGGCAAAGTCTATGAAGTTGTTCTGCCCTTCTGAGGCACCATTATAACACAATCATTATAGCTACTGGGAAACTGCTTAAATAAAATGTAGGCGTAATAACTAAAAGTGGGGAAATTTCACCATACTGAACACAACAGCAAAGTACAAACATTTGCAAATAAGTTAGTTTCCTGATAAGTAACAATGACAATATCAATATCGAACTAACACTAACAATACTCACACCAAGCTAACATTTATTTAGAACATTATCATGCCAGGTACTGCTATTTTTTTCCTCACTGAATCCTTATAACCCTATGATGACTGTGCTCATTAACTTCATTTAACAGTTGAGAAAAGTGTTGACATACCTAGCAAGCAGCTACATCAAAATTCACAATGACTCAGTTCTGGTTCCAAAGCAGCCCTTGCTCTCAATCGACTAATCTAAACATTTTGTCAGTCACATCTACCTTAACTTCCAGTTCTGTTAATATCTGACTCCTTAAAGTTCCTTTTATCTACTGGTTTTACAGAACTTCATCTGGCTTCTAGTTACATCTATTTCACCTGAGTTTATGCTCAAATATCATTTAAAATACAGGGGTCTCCAAACCTTACCTCTTACCTGAGCTTAAATTCTTTATTTCCTCTGTTATTTTTTTAAAGATTGTACTTATTTATTTGCTTATTTATTTATTTATTTATTTATTTTGAGAGAGAGCACTAGCAGGGGGAGGGACAGAGGGAGAGAAAAGCAGACTCTGCACTAAGCGTGGAACCTGGCAGGGGGGCTTGATCTCACAACACTGAGATCAAGACCTGAGCCCAAATCAAAAGTTGGATGCTTAACCAACTGAGCCACCCAGGCGCCCGTCCTCTATGATCTTAACATCAAAACAGAATCTCAGAATTGGAAAGGCTGTTAAAAGCTATCTTCTCCAATTTTTTTTTTAAGATTTTATTTATTTATTTGACAGACAGAGATCACAAGTAGGTAGAGAAGCAGGCGGAGAGGGAGGGAGGAAGCAGGTTCCCTGCTGAGCAGAGAGCCCGATGCGGGACTCGATCCCAGGACCCTGGGATCATGACCCGAGCCGAAGGCAGAGGCTTAACCCACTGAGCCACCCAGGTGTCCCTATGGTCTCCAATTTAATTCAAGTCAACAAATATTTTCTGAATGTCTTCCCTGTACCCAAGCACTAACAGTACAGGACAGAACAAAACAGAGACAGCCTCTGTCATTGCAAAGCTTAGTCAACTATGAAGCCAGGAGCAAGTAAACTGTAAATAACTACAAGTATATAAACGTGTGTGTGTACATGGACACACACACACACTTGTGCTCTACTTTTTTCTTTACTTTGAATGAACTGCCTTTCTCAAGGTTAAACCCAATCCTCACTTGTATGCTGATTTCTTCCCTTCACATCTACTTAAGAACATTACTGTAGAGATCCCAACTACCCTATCCCCCTCCCATCCACATTTCTTTCTCTATGGATCATTCTCACCAATAAATAAACATGCTATTATTTTTCATCTTAAAAAAAAAAAATAAAGAAAGAAAACTCTCTATGTCACGTCTTCCCTTCAACTTCCACCTCCATTTCTGTCCCTCCCTTTACAAGAAAATTGTTTGAATGAGGTGTCTATAATCACTGTCTCCAGCTTCTCTCCTCTGATCCCCTCTTGAGCCCAAATCTTGGTTTGGGCCCAGGTTGGGATCTCCGGGTCGTGAGATCGAGCCCCACATCAGGCTACATGCTCAGTGTAGAGTCTGCTCTGCTTGAGTTTCTCTCTTCCTCTCCCTCTGTTCCTCTCCCCTGCTCTCTCTCAAATAAATTTTTAAAAATATATATACAAACAAATAAGCACACTATAATCCAATGATACATTATCATTTCTCCTCTTCTTGACCTAACAGAAGGATCTAACATGGCTGACCACTCTCCTTTAAACGCTTCCTTTGACTTTGGGACATTACACCCTCACAGTGTTCCTCTTGTCTTCTCCACTCAGTCTCAGTCTCATTTGTTACTTTCCACCCATCTCCCTGACTTCAAAACACTGGGGTACCCTACCCTTAAACCCAGTCTTTAGACCTTTCCTTTTCTATCTATACCCAGCACTAGGCGATCTCATTCCATCTCATGGCTTAAGACCATCAAAATGCTGACAGCTCCCAAATTAGTATCTCCAGACTTTACCTTTCCCCTAAATGCCAGATCCAAATTTGCAACTACCCACTCAACAGCTCCTGTGGGTTGTCTAACTGGCATCTAACTTAACATGTCCAAAATTGCACTCATCTCCCTCCACTCCCCCCAAGAAAAACCTCTTTAAATCCCAGGCTTCCCCATCTCAGTCAATGGTAATTCCATCTTTCCAACTGTTTAGGCAAAAAACTTTTTCATCATTCTCGACTTCCTTCTTTTTCTTACACCGATTATCAACTCCTGATGACTCTACCTCCAAAACATATCCAGAATATACCTACTTACCATCGTTTCTATTGTTAATTACCACCCTGGTCCAAAGTACCGTATATCTCACTTGGGATCACTGCAACAGCCTCCTAATTTTGCTTCAGTCCTTGCTCCTATTCTACTCTCAACACAGCAGCCAGAATGACCCTATTAGCCCAAGTCAAATCATATCACGCTTGTGCCAAAAATCCTCCAAAAGCTTCTTTTCTCAGCTCTCCGTGGTCTACCTCCACCTTCCTTACCTCTCTGATCTCACCTCTATAACCAGAAGACCTTATAATTTGCCATTCAAACCAACACACTACTAGGTAGGAGTGAAAGTGGGCACTATTAATAATACGTCATCAAGATAAGAGATGCAAAAAAGGGCATATAATCACTCTTATTATTGGTCCCCCTTTCCTACTGCTCCATCTGTGTTCTCAGACTTGCCAGGTATACTTTCACCTCTGTACCTTCACACTTGCTCTCCACCCAAATCTCTTACTTCCTTTAGGACTTTTTACTCAAGAGTGGTCTTCCTCAAAGACACAAAAAGATGAAAAAGCATTCCATGCTCATGGATCGGAACAATAAACGTTGTTAAATGTCTATACTGCCCAGAGCAACCTATACTTTCAATGCCATCCCGATCAAAATTCCACCAGCATTTTTCAAAGTGCTGGAACAAATAATCCTAAAATTTGTTTGGAATTGGAAAAGACCCCAAATTGCTAAGGAAATATTGAAAAAGAAAAACAAAGCTGGGGGCATCACGTTGCCTGATTTCAAGCTTTACTACAAAGCTGTGATCACCAAGACAGCATGGTACTGGCACAAAAACAGACACATGGACCAGTGGAACAGAGTCCAGATATGGACCTGCAACTCAACTAATTTTCGACAAAGCAGGAAAAAATAATCCAGTGGAAAAAACTGGACATAGAAGAATGAAACTTGATCATTCTCTTACACCATTCACAAAGATAAATGGATAAAAGACCTCAACATGAGGCAGGAATCTATCGAAATCCTAGAGGAGAACATAGGCAGTAACCTCTTTGACATCAGCCACAATTTCTTTCAAGACACGTCTTCAAAGGCAAAGGAAACTAAAGTGAAAACCAACTTTTGGGACTTCATCAAAATAAAAACCTTCTGCACAGAAAAGGAAACAGTCAACAAAACAAAGAGGTAACCCACGGAATGGGAGAAGATATTCACAAATGACACTGCAGACAAATGGCTGATATCCAAGATCTATAAAGAACTCCTCAAACTCAACACTCAAAAAACAGATAATTACATCAAAAAATGGGGAGAAGACATGAACAGACATTTCTCCATAGAAGACATACAAATGGCTAACAGATGCATGAAAAAATGTTCATCATCACTAGCCATCAGGGAGATTCAAATCAAAATCACACTGAGATACCACCTTACACCCGTTAGAATGGCCAAAATTAACAAGACAGGAAACAATAAGTGTTGGAGAGGATATGGAGAAAGGGGAACCCTCTTACACGGTTGGTGGGAATGCAAGTTGGTGCAGCCACTTTGGAAAAGTGTGGAGATTCCTTAAGAAATTAAAAATAGAGCTACCCTATGACCCTGCAATTGCACTACTGGGTATTTACCCCAAAGATACCGAGGTAGTGAAAAAAAGGGCCATATGAACCCCAATGTTCATAGCAACAATGGCCACAGTCGCCAAATTGTGGAAAGATCCAAGATGCCCTTCAACTGACAAATGGATAAAGAAGTTATGATGCATATATACAATGGAATATTAGGTCTCCATCAGAAAGGATGAATACCCAACTTTTGTATCAACACGGATGGGACTGGAGGAGATTATGCTAAGTGAAATAAATCAAGCAGAGAAAGTCAATTATCTTAAGATTTCACTTGTGGAGCATAAGGAGTGACATGGAGGACATTCGAAGAAGGAGGAAAAGTGAATTGGGGGAAACTGGAAGGGGAGATGAGGCATGAGAGACTGTGGACTCTGAGAGACAAGCTGAGGGTACTGGAAGGGAAGAGGGGTGGGGGGATGGGTGACCCTGGTGGTGGGTATTAAGGAAGGCATGGAGCACTGGGTGTGGTGCATAAACAAAGAATCTTGGAACACTGAAAAAAATAAAATTAAAAAAATAAAAAAGTGGTCGTCTTCAATGAGGTCTTTCTTGGACACGTTATCTAAAATGTCAGCCCCTACCCTGTCACACATTCATATTCCCTCTCCACAGAAAGAGGTATTTTTGCCCAATTTGTTCCCTGACAAATCTGCACTGACTAGAACAAAACCTGTCAAATCACAAGCATTCAGTCCATATTTGGTAAATAAATATATGAATGAATAAGAGGTATTTCAGTAACATACTCTAGTTAGAGATTTCATAACCAGAGTAGATATAACATAGGAAGAACAGGAATACAGTCTTTGGTGGATGAGAAAAGAAGAGGTGAACAGCATGAAATCATCATTAAATGTTAACTAAAATAACCACACAATACTGAAAACTTTAACAATAATACCTGGAAGGTTCAGGAAAGACTTAAAGGAAAAACAAAGGTGTTCAAACTCTTCATTTATTCCTTACTTCCCAGAAGACAGTTTTCAAACTCCTTAGCCTAATATTCAAGGACCAATCTTGCCTTAACCCACACTTCTACTCCTATCTCACACAATTTTCCTATATAAAATCGCTTGTTCCAGCTAAAACCGTCTTTTCATTTTTATTTTTAATTCACCTTCATAGTATTATTTTTTTTAAGATTTTATTTATTTATTTGACAGAAAAAGAGAGTGAGAGAGCACAAGCAGGAAGAGCAACAGAGAGGGAGGAGAAGCAGGATCCCCGCTGAGCAAGGAACCTGATGTGGGACTCCATCCCAGACCCCGAGATCATGACCTGAGCCAAAGGCAGCTGTTTAACCAAATGAGCCACCCAGGCGCCCTAGTATTATATTCATTGTTATTTACATCAGACCTCATCTTAATTACTTACTTACTTGTTCTAATTTCCAAAGCCTGGCTCAATAAAACCTTCCTTCCCAACCATATAGTACGGCCCCAGTGATAAATTCCAACTCTGAACTCTTAAAGCACTGCTTATCCATACTACTAATTTGAAACTTTTTTTGTTTTCATCTTTGATGTCTGTATCCTGTCTTTCCAGCAAAAATGACAGGTCCCCTAAAGGCTGAGAGTATCTTTTAGATGGATGTAACCCTATCCCCGAATACCACGGGCACACAGAGAAGCGCTCATATATATTTGGTAACTGCATTGTCACAAGGTGCTCTGCAAAAGAGAACATAAGTAAAATAAAAGACTTTACATTAATATTAGGCACTAACATATCTAACAATAACAGAATTTTTTCCTGAAATTTGCAAGCATTTTCCAAGGGAGATCATTTCTTTTTGTAGTCAAAAATTAGACTCTGAAAATCTGTAACTTCAGTTTCACTTACCACATTTTCTACAAAAATAAAATTCATTATAAACCATGCACATTAAATCAAATGTTAAGCTTTTCAACTCATGTTATGAAAACATATCAGTGAGAGAACAGTGGGAAGATTTTAGTTGCAGGAGTAAAGCACAATGGGTTTCTGTGTCTATGGTATAGAGCTGGGCCTGGCAGACTGTAACTATAGCTTATGGCCCAAATTCAGCGAGGGGCCTGATTCTATAAAGTTTTATTGGAACACAGCCATGCCTATTGGTTTGTGTATAATCTATGGCTGTTTTCATGCTACAACGGCAGAGCTAAATAGTTGCCTGAGTCTTCCAGAGTCCATATGGCCCCCAAAGCCTAAAATAGTTACTATCTGGCCCTTTACAGAAGCAGTTTGCCAATTCCTGATAAGAAGCATACCTAATCCGATGCAGAGCATGGAGAGGAAGAACAGCCTGAAATGTGTGACCTAGGAAATATGCTCTAAGGAGGATACACATATTACAAATGCTAGCAACTATGCCTGAATGAGCTCTTATGACTCAAGAGAAGGACTCTATACTAGGGAAAAGATGATTTCAAATGTTTTATGGAATGAGAATCATGTTTCATGTTTTTTCTCTGTTGAAAATTTCTAATTAAAGGGATCCCAAGATAATGATAGGTATCTAATGGTTCTATACTTTAACAGCTAGACTTCAAGTAAATAAATTAATCTAATAAATCCAGGAATAACTTTGTGAGACAGTCCATATTACACGAGAGAAGACCACCTGCTACTTTCTCATTTTAGAGACTACATCAAACAACATAGCAAAAAGGATACCAAAACTGGGGTCAGAAGATCTGAGGCATTTAAGGCTGGGCTTTGACACCTACTGTCAGTGTTACCTATTGGTAACTTAGTCACTTCACCTAAGTTTCTGTTTCCTCATCTCCAAAACTGGAGTGTCCTTGACCCTCTCATATGCTAACTTGTATAGTTCATATGAGGTGACTGGAAAGTGTAAATGACTACACAGTATAAGACGTTGTTCTTCTTGTCAATTACAAGGTGATGTCTATCATTTCGAAGGGACACAGCTCCATGTCCATCGCATAAGAGAACTGACCAAAATGAACCTCTCCATGAAACTAAGTGGGAAGCATTAAAGTCTTAACTAAACAGGTTAGACTACTTGCTAAGACTGTAGAAACTACACTTGTAAAAGGCTTATTAAAAGTGAAACTAAAGGCCAACAATCTTCAGCCTAAGAGCATTTTTAGCAACATAAATTCCACACACAAGTGTGGCTTTAAAATTTGAGAACAAAGCATGCTTTGCAAATATGTTAATGTGCCTAATTTAAAATGATCTGATTAAAAATTACAGAGGTAATGACAACTAAATATAATATAGGATCCTAGAACAGAAAGAGGACATCAGGTGAAAACCAAGGAAATCTAAATAACATGAGCTTTAGTTAACAATGATGTGTCAACAGTGGTTCACTAATTGTAACAAATATACCATGTTAATGTAAGATGTTAGTATTAAGGGCAACTTGGTGCTGGGTATATATAGGAACTCCTTGTGTTATCCTCTCAATTTTTCTGTAAATCTTAACCTGTTCTAAAAATAAATTATAATTAAAATAATTATAAAGTATAATTAAAAAAAATTACACAAGTAATACACTTCAAAGTCCAAGAATTCAATTTAGCAACTTTTTTTCAGTTTAAAAAAAGTATACTAACTTGAGAAAACGTTTGAACACAGTAATTTATCACAATCTTCAACAACCACCATCTAGAAAAAGGATTACCAGCTATCATATGATGTTCCAGAATCGGTTAACAGCTGGTAACACATTATAGTGTTCATTTTTTTTAAGATTTTATTTTTAAGTAATCTTTACACCCAGCGTGTGGCTTGAACTTACAACCCCGAGATCAAGAGCTGCATGCTCTTCCAACAGAGCCAGCCAGGTGCCCCAACATATTTTAGTGTTTAAACTATCATACTAAAAACATGTTCTTCCTCCATTTACTGTGATCAGAAATGAAACACAGATACTTCATAACAAAATTTCCACAGGCACATTACATTTTGTACTAATTCCTGGTCAAGTGAACGGAGGCAAATACACTTCCTAGCCAGAATGTTTAAGAAAAGTCTGTTTATACGTTAGTTTCCATTTAACAGCAAACTCTCTTAAAAGGCATTATAAATAGTAATGGCTGAACTTGAAGAGAATTTTAACTGGTGGTAGTAAAATATATCCATGCTTAGGAAAGTAAAAGAACAATAACTGGGGCGCCTGGGTGGCTCATTTGGTTAAGTGTCTGCCTTTGGCTCAGGTCACGATCTCAGGGTCCTGGGATGGAGTGCTGCATCGGGCTCCTTGCTCAGCAGGCAGCCTGCTCCCCCCTCTGCTTGCTGCTCCCACTCCCCCTGCATGTGCTCGCTCTCTCTCTCTGACAAATAAATCAATAAAATCTTAAAAAAAAAAAAAAAAAGGAAAGAAAGAAAGAAGGTAAGAAAAGAAAAGAAGAGCTACCACACATTTCAGGCTAGTCATGAACTAGGCACCAATCAGGGGCTTGAACACGGATATTCTCTCATCTGTGTAACACCCCTGAAAGGCAGGTATTCTTTTTTTTTTTTTAATATTTTATTTATTTATTTGAGAGAGAGACAGTGAGAGAGAGCAAGAGCGAGGAGAAGGTCAGAGGGAGAAGCAGACTCCCCATGGAGCTGGGAGCCCAGTGTGGGACTCGATCCGGGGACTCCAGGATCATGACCTGAGCTGAAGGCAGTCGCTTAACCGACTGAGCTACCCAGGCGCCCAGGCAGGTATTCTTATCGACATTTCACAGGTGAGGACAGAGGAAATTAAAGGACCTGCCCAGGTCAAGTTAGTAACTGGCAAAGCTGAGAGTAGAATCCAGGTACATGTGGCTCACCGAGCTTTTACCACTATGCCATCTGAGTGCATAATTCACAGTCAAGGCCACTTGTAATCACCCCAATCTTCGGAAAACTATTAATATGAGGGTCAGTATCTGGACGAGTCCCCCTCTCTTTGGAAGTTTCAAACTGTCTGACAAAGTCAGGTTTAGTTGGACTTCAAGACTAAATAAATAACCTAGATTCCCTCAAATTCTATGAAAGATATGATAAAGTTTAGAAAAAGTTACTGGAGATTAATTCCTGAAATCCCTCTTTTTACATTTTCCAGCTCATCTCCCACCATTTCTTCACTTCCCCAAAAGCAGCTGTTGCTCCATACTACATCCTGAAGTCTCCAACATGAGCAGATGCTAGTATATGGGCCCCAAAAGGCCCACAGCTTCCTTATGTTCAAATGATCTCAGATTTATCCTTCAAGGCCCAGCCCCCAAATCTCTTCCCTCTGTGAAGCTCTAGGGGAACTACTCCCACCAACAGAGTGAGTCCCTTCCTCCTTTATGACACTAAATAACAATGAACCATGAAGTAGGAAAGTTACTCCACTTTCTTTTTCTTTATCTTTTTTTTGGAGCATGTGGCCTGAACTCATGACCCTTGGATCAAGACATGAGCAGAGATAAAAAGTAGGATACGTGACTGAATGAGGCACCCGGGCATCCCAAAAGTTACCCCATTTTCAAGTCTCTTTCAGTCCTTCTATTTACATCATGGAGAAAATCTAAGCAAGGTGCCAATTTGTCTTCAACACTTCTCTAACACTTGGCTAATCTCTTCTTTTAATTAAAGGATAGCAGGCTTCAAACCCAGCAGCTTCTTAAAAATATGTATTTATTTATTTCTTTATTCAGAGAGACAGAGAGCGCAAGCAGGGAGAGGGGCAGAGGGAGAGAGAGGGAATCTTAAGCAGCCTCCACATTCAGCACAAAACCCCAAGAGGGGCTTGATCTCAAGATCTTGAAACCATAACCTGAGCCAAAACCAAGAGCTGGACACTTAACTGACTGAGCCACCCAGGCGCCCCAAACCCAGCAACTTCTGCTAGTAGCAGCTAGCTAGGTTTCATAACGTTGCTTTGTTTTTACTATATTTAAGTTGCTTTTGAGGTGTTAGCCCTTCATTATGGTAATAACATAGAGCTTCTTGGTTTTTTTTAAGATTTTTATTTATTTGACAGAGAGCAGGAGAGAGAGCAGAAGAGAAAGAACAAGCAAGGGGAGCAGTAGAGGGAGAAGGAGAAGCAGACTTCCCGCTGAGGAGGGAGCCTGATGCCGGACCCCGGGATCATGACCTGAGCCAAAGGCACAGGCTTAACTGACTGAGCCACCCAGCTGGCCCAACATAAAGCTTCTTGAAAAATATTTTCAAATTGTGTCCACAAAAAAAGACAAATAACAGTACAAGTAGGATGCAGATTTGGGAAAAATTCTGATGTTACTCAAGGAGTAAGCATGGGAAACATTTTTAGATACTGATGCCTACACCCTGACAGAACTGCCAGTTACTTTTTCTGTTGTTCATTACATAGGAACAACAGTGCTTACATAATATTCATATTAACCTGATATGGCAAAAAAAGGACATGACTGCCAATTACTAATGACCTACCTGCCACAATGTTACTGCCTACATTTTATCAATCAAGTATTTTAAATTTGAGGATTTATTTTAACTACCCACCACTTTTCGGGAATCCAACCAATCCATATGAGATAGATATCCCTTGCAAATATTTTTTATAAATATAAATAACCATCTTGAATTACAAGGATTTGTCTAAGCGTGTCCCCTTATAAGACTTAACCTCCTTCAGTGCTGTAACAGTTTATTACTTATTTTATGTTTTGTTAATTATATGACCTAAAAATCGTTAGGTATTAAAAATAATGAACTCATTTCTTTCCAAAAAATGGACAGACAAGCACAGTAAGCTTACTACAATTCCTTCACTCATTCATTCAACAAATGTTTGTTAATCATCTAACAATACACTAGTCACCCATGAACAGGACGGGTAAGGTCTGTCCTTGAGGGGCCCGTGTTCTCACACTGTACGTGATAATAACAATTTTGAACAGTTTCCACAAATCAGATTTCTATATATCCTCTATTTAGAATCCTTTGCCCACTTTTGTCATTGGCCAATTAAATCTCACTTAGGCATCAGAGCCTGGCTCAAACTGAGGAGCCTTTCCTGACCATTCTCATACTTTCTCATTTAGCCTCATCTCTATCACAGCATTTATACTGTTAGCAACAAAATGTTGTTTTCTCAACAAAATTCCATTACCTGAAGTAGGAAGATAGTCATCTTGGTACCCCCACTGCTTAGCAGACAAACTGGTGTTTAGCAGTCTGATTTAACGTCTACATTTATAAAAAGTTAATCAATAAAGGACTGAATGATAACGAGCAATGAGCTAGTTAGGAATCAGCCAAGCAACTTCTAACCAGTTCCAAAATGATTAAAGAACAGTAACTAAATTTAAGCTGAAAATATCTACTATTTTTCTAACAGGCATACCTGAAATAATTATTACTGTACTAAAAAAGATATTTCCTGGGCGCCTAGGTGGCTCAGTGGGTTAAGCCTCTGCCTTCGGCTCAGGTCATGATCCCAGGGTCCTGGGATCGAGCCCCGCATAGGGCTGTCTGCTCAGCGGGGAGCCTGCTTCCCCCTCTCTCTCTGCCTGCCTCTCTGCCTACTTGTGATCTCTCTCTCTCTCTGTCAAATAAATAAATAAAATATATATTTAAAAAAAAGATATTTCCTCACACTTAAAAAATAACTACCACTAAGAAAAAAAGGAAACAATGATACATTAACATCTTCAGTTGGTATATTTGAAATAAGGGTAAAACATTGTAGGAAAAAAAATGGACTTAGTACCAACTCTTCCTGGCACAAGGAACAGAAATGCACCCTACCTTGAAATACAAGTACTATAAAGCCAGAGTGCATCTACATCTCAAGTTAACACTATGTCAGACTAATTCTTATGACACCAAAATTCAAGATCCTGCCAAAGTAAATAAAACCCAAACAGATGTCAATTCTACCCCCAATACACTACAAATCTTCCACAACTAAAGAAGACAGACTGACCGCAAAAATAATGAAATTCATGCATACCCAACAGCTTATGGGTTAAGCTTGGATTTTATTATGTAACTCCAATGAGAGAATATCAAAATACCTGGACAGCAAATAACATTACTTAGTAAATACTAATGTATCCTTACTTGTTCCAGTTCAAAAACCTTGACTTTTTAAAGTATTACTTGAAACCATTACTAATGTAACTGGCAATATTAAACAAGATTAGGTTCGAAAGACACTAAGTAAGTTATGGTACACCTCTGCCATCGAATACTACACAATTGCTAAGGAGACAGAGGTACAGAGGTCCATTACCTACCATTACATGAAAAAAGCACAGTGCAGAACACTATGCATGGTAAGACCCCAGACGCATCTAAAACACAACACTCAAGCAAAACTACCTGGACTCAAATCTCAGCTTTGCCACTCACTAGCCATGCAACCTTTGGTAATTACTTCTCCTTGCCTCAGTTTTTGCATCTTCAAGTGTATATAAAAGAGAATCCAGTTCGTGAGGTATGTTCATAGGGTGGTGAAGATTTAACAAGTTAATATATCTCAGGGTGCCTGGTGGCTCAGTCAATTAAGCCCCCGACTCTTGATTTTGACTTAGGTCATGATCTGAGGGCTGTGAGACTGTCGAGCCCTGCACCAAGCTGTGCACTGGGCATGGGACATGCTTAGAATTCTCTCTCACTCTTTCCCACTCTCCCTCCCCCCACAAAACAACAACAACAAGTTAATATCTGTAAAGCACTATGCAAGCACAAGTGTTAACTATAATTTCTAGAAAAAAAAAAAGAAAAAGAAAAAATTCCAAAACATATAGTATGTGTATGTATACATGGGGAAGAAAAGCTTTCAATTTTTGCTTTTTTTCTTTTTTTTTAAATTTGACAGACAGAGATCACAAGTAGTCAGAGAGGCAGGCAGAGAGAGAGAAAGAGGAGGAAGCAGGCTCCCCGCAGAGCAGAGAGCCCGATTCGGGGCTCGATCCCAGGACCCTGGGATCATGACCTGAGCCGAAGGCAGAGGCTTTAACCCACTGAGCCACCCAGGCGCCCCATGCATTTTTTTTTTTTTTAAAGATTTTATTTATTTATTTGACAGAGATCACAAGTAGGCAGAGAAGCAGGCAGAGAGAGATAGGAGGAAGCAGACTCTCTGCTGAGCAGAGAGCCCGATGCGGGGCTCGATCCCAGGACCCCGGGATCATGACCTGAGCCAAAGGCAGAGGCCTTAACCCACCGAGCCACCCAGGTGCCCCGCCCCATGCATTTCTTTTTTAAGTTTATATTTATTTTCGTTAGTACTCTCTATACCCAACATGGGGCTCAAACTCACAACCCCATGATAATAAGCCACATGCTCTTCTGACTGAGAGAGCCAAGGGCTCCTTTTCTGCATTGTTTTTAGTTTTTGTTTGTTTAAGATTTATTTTAGAGGGGCGCCTGGGTGGCTCAGTGGGTTAAAGCCTCTACCTTTGGCTCAGGGCAACCCATGCCCAGACAAGTTGGGGGAGGAGGGACAGGAGAGGGAGAGATAATTCCAAGCAAACTTCATGCTAAGCACAGAGCCCAAAGCAGGGCTTGATCCCACAACCCCAAGATCACAACCTGAGCCAAAACTGAGATGGACACTTAACCCCAGTTTTGTTTTGTTTTGTTTAAACAAAGAACACGACTTCAGTAATTTCTAAAAATGAGAACATGGGAGCCTGTGTGGCTCAGTGGGTTAAGCCTCTGCCTTCCGCTCAGGTCAGGGTCCTGGGATTGATTCTCGCATCAGGCTCTCTGCTCAGCAGGGAGCCTGCTTCCCCCCTCTCTATCTCTGCCTGCCTCTCTGCCTACTTGTGATCTGTGTCCAAGGAGCCCGATGTGGGACTCGATCCCAGGACACTGGGATCATGACCTGAGCCGAAGGCAGCTGCTTAACCAACTGAGCCACCCAGGCGTCCCTGATAAAAATCTTTTAGTTTTACTTCAGGGATTTTTATATAGTTAATTGCTAAACATAACAACATAACAGAAATGACCATGGGGGAAAAAAGCTTATCATTAAAAAAAAAAAAAATCATCCAAAGATATATTCTAAATAAACTCAGTTTTTTCTTTACAGTATTTCTGGGGGACAGGATATGACTAAAAGATTCCCTTAAGAAATAATAACATGGGACGCCTGGGTGACTCAGTTGGTTGGGCGACTGCCCTTGGCTCAGGTCATAATTCCAGAGTCCCAGGATCAAGTCTCGCATTGGGCTTCAAACTCTGTGGGGAGTCTGTTTTTCCCTCTGGCCTTCTCCCCTCTCATGCTCTCTCTCAAATAAAAATAAATAAAATCTTTAAAAAAGAAAAAAGAAATAATAACATGGAGGTGCATGAGTGGCTCAGTTAGTTAAGCATCCGACTCTTGATTTCGGCTTAGGGCATATCTCATATCTCTTAGGGTTGTGAGATCCAGCCCTATGTCAGGCTCTACATTGGGCATGGAGCATGCTTAGGATTCTCTTTCTCACCCCCTCCCTCTGCCCCTCCCCCGTTCTCCTCTCAAAAATAAATAAATAAATAAATAAATAAATAAATAAATAACAAGATTTCAGTAGTTCTCATGATAGAGGGGAAAAAACTGCTAACATAAATCCAAAACTCCTCTTTCTGGAACTCTGAGGACCAGAAGAATTTCAATTTCAAAATTTAAAGATTTTAGAAAGGTCGATTAGCACACACATGTAACATAGGCAGTATTAGGGAAGCATCCTGTAATCAAATGTATTCACATTTCTGCAGCAAAACCTGAGTATTCATTAGCCCTAAAAGGAATAACTAGCAGTGATAAACAGTCTCATGTTAGTTTAGGTCATGTTTTGCTACCAAACAATGTATAAAAGATAATGCATAAATATTTTCAATCACCCTGGTTTTGAAATCATGGTAAAGGGATGATGGCCCTGTTCTAGAAAATCTAATCAACTAGGGGTGCCTGGGTAGTTAAGTTGGTTAAGTGTCTGCCCTCAGAGTCCCGGGATCGAGCCCCACAGCAGGCTCCCTGCTCCATAGGAAGTCTGCTTCTCCCTCTTCTTCTGTTCCTCCCCCAACTTGTGCTCTCACACTCTTTCTCAAATAAAAAAAAGAAAAGAGTAAAAACTAACACAAGGGGCACTTGGATGGCTCAGTCGGTTAGGAGTCCGACTTTTGGTTTTGGCTCAGGTCATGATCTCAGAGTCCTGGGATCAGGCCCCACATTGGGATCCAAGCTCAGTGGGGAGTCTGCTCGAGGATTTCTCTCCTCCTGCCCCTCCCCTCACTCTCCCTTTCTCTTTAAAATAAACAAATAAATCTTTACACAGGAAAAACTAACAAAATATATTTTTTAGGACTGTATTTGTTTGGCAGAGAGAGAGAGAGCGCAAACACAAGCAAGTGGAGTAGCAGGCAGAGGGACAGCGAGAAGCAGGCTCCCTGCAGAGCAGAGAGTCCAATGCGGGGCTTGATCCTACAACCCTGAGGGATCATGTCCTGAGCCAAAGGCAGATGTTTACCAGACTGAGACACCCAGGTGCCCCCAAAACTAATATTTTAAATTCATGACTACGGTATTTTTAAATCCCAATTTAACTGCTTTTCTTTCTTTTTTTAAATTTATTTGAGAGAGAGAGAGAGAGAGAGAGTGTGTGTGTGTGTGTGTGTGCACAAGGGGGTGGGGGGAGGGCAAAGGGAGAGACTCTCAAGCAGATGCCCCGCTTAGAGTGGAATTAGACCTTGGAGATCAAAGCAGGGCTCCATCCTACAACCCTGAGATCACGACCTGAGCTGAAACCAAGAGTGGGACACTCAACTGACTGAGCCACCCAAGTGCCCCATAACTGCTTTTATTTCTTAAGAAGCAAATATTTAGGGGCATCTGGGTGGGCTCAGTGGTTAAGTGTCTGCCTTCTGCTCAGGTCATGATCCCAGGCTCCCGGGACAGAGCCCCACATCGGGATCCCTGCTCGGCGGGAAGCCTGCTTCTCCCTCTCCCACTCCCTCCTGCCTGTGTTCCCTCTCAAGCTGTGTCACTGTCAAATAAATAAAAATCTTAAAAAAAAAAAAAAGAAAGAAAGAAAGAAATATTTAAGCCAGTTTGAGGAAACAGAATAGTAAGAATGTAAACATACTGCCATCATATTTTGTTCACACCACACTACTCACTCAACTTTCAACTGAATGCCACATTAAAAAGCGTACCTGCATCAGATTAAATCTTGCCACTTCATTAATAGGAGCATCAGAAATTATTCCATACTGTTCTGGATTGACAACTGCAGGACAAATGAAGCAGGCCAAGAGGAGATCAGTACACATTGCCCTGACCTCCCCAACTTCCAGTCTGTCCACACAGGAGAGGGTTTTGTACATCTGTGACACAATCCACCTCAAACTATGTGGAAAGCAGTACGTGTTCTGCTTGAGATAACCAATAAACTTGTTCACCAGAGCCACCAGTTTGGCCTCATTGGAATCCACCATCTCTTGAACCTTTTGCCTGAATCTCTCTGAGCCTTTCTCTCCGAAGAGCTTTTCCTGTTGTAACGGGGAGAACCTATCGATCAGCTTGTTTGGATCCGTCTCCAGGTGGTCTTCATCTTCAACAAGCAGCTGCATGATCGGCTCATGTAAAGTGGCTGTGAGGAAAAGTTTGGCGGAAAACAGTCCTTCAGAAAAAAGTTTAAATAAGATGCTGAAGGCACAGGTTCCTCTCCTCAAAAGTCGCCTGGGGTTGTCACTTTCTTTAAGTTCAAATTCAATCAAGTATCTCAAAACCTGAAGGAGGTAGCTTTCATCTTCTTGCATGATGCAGTTGCCATAAAGGGAGGTAAAAACTGTGTATATAACACCTTGTGTGTTCTCCTGATTCAGTTTCTCCCCAGCAACCAACGAGGAGGCAATAAGACGAGGATTTTCCCTTAATCGACTCAAGAATTCTCCATAAGCAGTCTCCTGAAACCCCAATTGCTTGTATCCATCAACAAACTGTGTATCTTCCAAAATCTTGGCATGTTGGCAACATTCAGCAGGGGAAGCTTCAGCGCTAAAAAATGAGCAAACAAGCAAAACAATAAAAATCAGTAACAATAATACGATACCACTGGAACGTGGAAATGTAGACTGATGATAGTCCTAGTAACGAGACCACTCCCAACTGCTCGAATCTTTCAGCCGACCAGCATCTGAACATGTGAAGAAAGGCGAAAACCAAAAAGTACAAAGGAGGACAAATTCCTCCTAGTTAATCAGCTTCAATAAAAAATATTAAAAAAACCCATTATTCTGATTTCTGTTATGAAAGATCAGTCCTGCTTTTTTTCAGCTTCACATAAATGGAATCATACTTTTCTGCATCTGCCTCGTTTTCTCAAATTTATACCTCACCACCACTTAGAGCTAAAAACTGGTTCCTGAAGCAAAAGAGTAAGATATTAACACAGTGAAAAAGAGGTTTCTAAACGTGAGAGGTAGATATACAGGAAGATATACAGAATCAAAACATGGAAATACACACAGTTGACCCTTGAACAATGTGGGGATTAGGCGCACTGACCTCCCTGTGCAGTGGAAAATCCTTGCATAACTTTTGACTCCCCACTTAACTGCTAATAGACTTCTGTTAACCAGAAGCCTTACATATAATATACTCGATTAACACATATTTCATATAAGTATTATATACAGTATTCTTACAATAAAGTAAGCTAAACAAAAGAAAATATTGTTAAGAAAATCATAAGAGAAAAATACATTTATAGTACTCTATCGAAAAAAATCCATGTATAAGTGGACCCACAGGGTCAAATCAGTGTTTAAGGGCCAACTGTGTATTAAATAATACCGGGAGAAAAGGGGTGCCTGACTCGCTGAACTGGTGTAGCATATGACCCTTGATCTCAGGGTTGTGAGTTTGAGCCCCATGTTGGGTATAGAGATTACTCAAAAAAAATTTTTTAATCTTAATATAATAATAATAATAGAAAAGTAGAGGGGCACCTGGCTGGTTCAGTGGGTAGAGCATGTGACTCTTGATCTCAGGGTCATGAGTTCAAGCCCCACAATGGGTGTGGAGCCTACTTAAAAAAAAACACAAGATAATTTACTCCCAGTAAAATAAAAGGTTATCATACAAAGATACAAAATTAACTGGTGTGGTACAAAATATTAATGCTTAAGTTATAATTCTCTAAAAAAGCCTTAATTAACAGACAAAATAGGCAAAGACTCACCTTAATGTTGATTCAAACTATCTGAAAGCATGCACTTTGTTGGAAATAGATTCATTTATTTATAGTTAGCACAGAAAAAATTAAACGCCTCAAAACCTATTTTTTTTACCTGGTTATGATAAGCCGATCCAAATTAATTCTCTGTTGCTTAGCAATCCATGCTGTACGATACAACTTTTCGGCTGTCTTAAGGACATCTGCATTGAGCCTCTGAATGAGCTGTTTCTCAGAGTTCACATATAAGCGTTCCTGCTTAAGGTGATGGGCCAAGGTGTGAATATCCAGCTTCACCATCTTCAAATGTGGAAAAGGTACAAAGGCCGATCACTAAGAGTAAAAAGGTTTAAAAACTTAGACTGTTTTTCCAAAATCAAAAGGGATAAGAGAATACATTAAGAATTAGGGTACATTTAGTACTATGATTAACTCTAATTTTAAAATAATCTATATATTTTTTGCAGAAGCATTACAGGTTCAGGATAGAAAAACTGGTAAATACAGATAAGGGGGGGGAAAAAAAGCTCCTAGTAAGAAGGCCACTGCTCAAAGACAGCCACAGTAAAAATTTGTGTATTTCCTTCAAGTCTAGTATCTATTTATTAGCACTAGAGTTTCTTTGACTGCTCCCTTTTACACTGCCATCAGTCAACTTAACCTGTTGACTTGATCTTCAAAATACATTTCCAATCTACTTCTCACCATGTCCATCATCCTCTCTCACCCAAACAAAGGTCTATAACCACCACTTCATAACTGATCGCCCTGCTTCCTTTCTTGTACTACTTGAGTCTGTTCTCTACATAGCGTAGAGTACCCTTTAAACTTAAGTTAGATCACCCTATTTCCTTATTAGAAACCATCCAATTTTTAGAATGAAATTACATTTAGAATGAAATCTAAAGGTCCTACATGATCTGCCCCTGGCTACTTCTCCAACCTCATCTCCTACCATTCTACCCTTGCTCACATAGCTCCAGACGCACTGGCTTCCTTGCTTAAGAGGCCAAGCATGCCCCTTCCTCAAAGCTTCCTGCATTTGATGATCCCTCTGTCTGGAAGGCTGTTCCTCCAGGTATCTTTGCATGGCAAGTACCCTTACTTAACTCAGGTCTCTCTGTTCAAATGGCTACTTAGAAAGGCCTTCTTAGGTAACTCCTAAAATAGAAACTATCACTTCCTATTCCCTTTTCTGGCCTTTTTAAAAAGTACTTGCCTCTGTCTAGCATTATACTACAGACACCTACTTGCATGTTCACTATGGTTAGAGTATGGTTCCCCCACTAAAAGGTAAGGGCCACCAGGGAGAAGTATGGCTTCTCTGTTTTATTTACTCACAGCTGCAATTTCAGCACTGAGCAGAGCACCTGGTTCATAGCAAGAATTGAACAAATATTTGCCAAAGGAATGAATGAAGTCACACAAATCTTATTTATCTAGTAGTTAAACAAACTGATAGAAATAGCACACATATTTTAAAGCGTTATTATTTAAGCTATACCTGTGAACCTAGAATGCCTGCCAGACCACACTTTTTTTTTTTTTTTTAAGAGGTCCAACATGATCTGAGCTGAAGGCAAATGCTTAACTGACTGGGCCACCCAGGCACTCCTGTTTTTAGATATTTTTAAACTTTATTTTAATGAATTACTGAAGACTAAGAAAATTTCAGATTTTACCATCTAACCTGAATCTTACTGCTTTCAAAACCACTTTTTTGGGGCACTTGGGTGGTGCTGTCAGTTGATCAGCTGAGCACCCAGCTCTTGGTTTTGGCTCAGATCATGATATCAGGATCATGCGATAGAGCCCCAAGTCAGACTCAGTACTCAGCTCAGAGTCTGCTTGCGACTCCCTCTCCCTCCTCCCAACTGTGCTATCTCTCTCTCTCTCTCTCTCTAAAATAAACATATCTTTTTAAAAAAACAACTTTCTGGGGCGCCTGGGTGGCTCAGTGGGTTAAAGCCTCTGCCTTCGGCTCAGGTCATGATCCCAGGGTCCTGGGATCGAGCCCGGCATCGGGCTGTCTGCTCAGCAGGGAGCCTGCTTCCTCCTCTCTCTCTGCCTGCTTCTCTGTGATCTCCGTCTGTCAAATAAATAAATAAAAATCTTTAAAAAAAAAAAAAAAAAAAACAACTTTCTTACACCTTATCAATTCCCTAGCAAACTATGTCAAGCCTTTATTCCAAATCACCCGTATCATGAAGGCCCTCATACTTCTCTCCTCTCAAAAGATAAAAGTATGGGCGCTTAGGTGGCTCAGCCAATTGAGCATCCAACTCTTGATTTCAGCTCAGGTCATGGGATCAAGCCCCATGACAGGCTCTGTGCTCAGTGTGAGGGTCTGCTCACCCCTCTCCCTCTGCTCCTCCCCATCCCTCTCTCAAGTAAATAAAAAAAATTTTTTTTAAAAAGATGTAAGTATGTCCACTAAAATGATCTGTTAAGTTAATAACAAAACCATGTGGGTACATTAAGAAAAATCGGTGACATACAGACATATATAATCGTATTAATTCAATTCACCGAAAATTCATATATGACTTTATAGACTTCCATGTGGGAACTCTAACATCCTCTAGGGGCCTCTAAGTACACAGACTAAGAACTATAAGTATTACAATTAATGGCAACAATAATGAAATGGGCTCTTAAAGATCTGAATGTTTCATTAATTAGTTCTGTTACTTTGGGCACATAAAGAATATTCTCTGAACCTCAGATTTTTTTCATCCATAAAATACGGACTCCATATCCATATTTATTTTATCCCTGGTACAAGCAATATATTAGGTACTAGGAATAAAAAAAGGGATAAAACCTGTGTATCCTTAAGGACTTTCTAACCTAGCAGAATGAAGCAGACATGCAAGCAAATGACTGTCCAAAAATGTTATGGGAATTATGCTAGAAGACTGTACAATGTAGATGGAGGGGGAAGAGAAGGAACCTGTATGGCACCTAGTCTTAAAAGGCAAGCTGGGGAAGGGGTTGAGAAAATGAGTATTTGCTAGAGATAAAGAAGATGGTGGGTGGGGTACAATTCCAGATATGGGGACTCAACCAAGCAAAGGCACAGAAGTATGTAACAAAGAGTACAATTTAGACAGCTACCCATGGCTTGCTACAGTTTGGGGGATGGTGTCTGTGTGTTCAGTGAGGTGGGGGAAGGGAGGGAATGTACATAATGAGAGATAAGGCTGTAGAGACAGAAGGTACACAGAAGACAGAATTAAGAAACTTGGACCTTATACTGTAGGTGATGGGAAAAGTTTTAAACAGGAAATGAGTAAGATTAAATTTTTATTTGGGAGCATAAACTCTGGCAGCCTTAAGGAAAGGATGAGGAGGTGAGTATGGGACCAGAAGAGAGACTAAAATTGTTGACAGGCAGGAAATGTGGTGGCAATGGAAAGAACAGGACAGGTTTGAGAAATGTTACAAGATAGAAATGTAAGATTTTTTAACAACAAATGAGGGAGGAAAAAAAGGTAAAAGTTTCCAACTCTGGGAATAAGGGTGGGTGTGGTATTAATTCACCACAGTTGAGTACTGTATGGGAAAATACTGAAAATGGTGCCTTTACACACTTCATCTTCATAATATTCCTCTGAGATAAGTGCTCTGCAGCTAAGGAAACTGAGGCTCAGGGATATGAAGTAATTTGCCCAGGACCACACAAGTGAGAGATGACAGAGCCAGTACACCATTATTATTACCCCGATCTCTACAAGAATGACTCACAAATCCTGTGGTTACTTAGGAGAATATCATATTTTTAAGAGACATATGCTCAAGTATGTAGAAGTAGTGTTAGGATCTGCAACTTACTTGTACATGGTTCAGCAAAAAAATGAGACTTTTTTTTTTTTTAATTTTTTATTTATTTATTTGACAGAGAGAGAGATCACAAGTAGGCCGAGAGGCAGGTAGAGAGAGAGAAAGGGAAGCAGGCTCCCCGCCGAGCAGAGAGCCCGATGCGGGGCTCGACCCCAGGACCCGGGGACCACGACCTGAGCCGAAGGCAGAGGCCTAACCCACTGAGCCACCCAGGCGCCCAAAAATGAGACTTTTAAAATGCAGCAAAATGCAAGCAACTGTTGAATCTGGGTGGAGGGTAGACGATAACCATTATACTACCTTTCAATAATTTCAGTTATGTCAGAAATTTTTCATAATGAAAAAAATAGATAAAAATATTTTGGAAGGGACGCCTGGGTGGCTCAGTGGGTTAAAGCCTCTCCCTTCGGCTCCGGTCATGATCCCAGGGTCCTGGGATCGAGCCCAACGTTGGGCTCTCTGCTCAGCGGGGAGCCTGCTTCCCTTCCTCTCTTTCTGCCTGCCTCTCTGCCTGCCTGTGATCTCTGTCTGTCAAATAAATAAATAAGATCTTAAAAAAAATTTTTTTTTTGGAAATTCTCAAACTGTGCCCTTCTTGCTGCTTTACTACAACTTAATTCAACAAACATATTACTGGGCTTGGCTGGAGCCTAGCCAGGTTCCCTAATCTCAAGGAGCTCACAGTCTAATTATAACCGAAATATTGTTCAAGATAGGACATATAAAATGTTTCCAATGACACAGCAAAATATCAATTTATATAATTTAGAAATTAAAACCTTCAAATATAGCTTCGCTTAAAAAAATTAACACGTGAAAGTAATGCTCCACCTAGTCTAAACAAGAATTCACCTTCTAAACCCTTTAATAGTCCCAAACATCTTCAAAAATATTTTGAATAAATCTAGACAAACTTGTTAAGCATTTTTTTCCTTTCATCAAGTTCAGGAATTATATGCTTTAATGCTTTTCTTTCTATAATTAGTCTTGAGTGCTGCCAAAAAAACAGGTAAAAATATACCCCACAAAATAATACTTTTAAACACATGATTATACAGGGATGCCTGGGTGGTTCAGTCAGTTAAGTGTCTTTCTCTCTCTCTCTCTCTCTTTTTTTTAAAGATTTTATTTATTTATTTACTTGACAGAGAGAGAGTGAGAGAGCACAAGCAGGAGGAGCGGCAGAAGGAGAGAGAGAAGCAGGCTCCCCGCTGAGCAGGGAGCCAGGATGCAGGGCTCAGTCCCAGGACCCTGAGATCATGACCTGAGCCGAAGGCAGCAGACGCCCAACTGACTGAGCACCCAGGCGCCCCCAGTATCCGACTCTTGATTTCACCTTAGGTCATGATCTCAGGATTGTGAGATCCAGCCATGTGTCCAGCTCCACGCTGGGTGTGGAACCTGTTTAAAATTCTTACTCTCCCTCTTTCTCTCGCCCTCCCCTAAAAAAAAGTGTCAGTAAACCACTGGGTAAAATCCAAGAGATTAAAAATATAAATTAACTCTGACCTATATTTTCATCCACAGTTTACCTAAATTAAATTCACATTCTAAGTACCATTTTATACATGTAGCACATGCCAAAGTATAATGATATTGTATCTCTATCTAGACTGTAAACACTGAGGGAAAGAATTCAGCTTTGTGTCCTAACATAGCTAATGGCAGGTTAAGAGCTCAAACATGTTAAATGAACTCAATTCAGGTAGCCCCAAGTCTATTGGCTCATACAGTTTGATAAAATAATACCCCCACACAGGGCGCCTGAGTGGCTCTGTGGGTTAAGCCTCTGCCTTCGGCTCAGGTCATGATCTCAGGGTCCTGGGATCAAGCCCCACATTGGGCTCTCTGCTCAGCGGGGAGCCTGCTTCTCCCTCTCTCTCTGCCTGCCTCTCTGCCTATTTGTGATCTCTCTCTCTCTGTCAAATAAATAAATAAAGTCTTTAAAAAATAATAATAATACTCCCACACACAAATAACAGGCACTCCTTAAAAACAACAGTTGGGGACGCCTGGGTGGCTCAGTTGGTTAATCGGCTGCCTTCAGCTCAGGTCACGATCCCAGCGGCATCGAGTCCCACATCAGGCTCCTTGCTCGGCAGGGAACCTGTTTCTCCCTCTGCCTCTGCCTGCCACTCTGTCTGCCCGTGCTCGCTTGCTCTCTCCCCCCTCTTTCTGACAAATGAATAAATAAAATTAAAAATTAAAAAAATAATAAAATAAAATAAAATAAAATAAAAACAACAGTTGGAGAAGAGGGTTTGAAAACATAAAAGGCAAAGTCTATGAAGTTGTTCTGCCCTTCTGAGGCACCATTATAACACAATCATTATAGCTACTGGGAAACTGCTTAAATAAAATGTAGGCGTAATAACTAAAAGTGGGGAAATTTCACCATACTGAACACAACAGCAAAGTACAAACATTTGCAAATAAGTTAGTTTCCTGATAAGTAACAATGACAATATCAATATCGAACTAACACTAACAATACTCACACCAAGCTAACATTTATTTAGAACATTATCATGCCAGGTACTGCTATTTTTTTCCTCACTGAATCCTTATAACCCTATGATGACTGTGCTCATTAACTTCATTTAACAGTTGAGAAAAGTGTTGACATACCTAGCAAGCAGCTACATCAAAATTCACAATGACTCAGTTCTGGTTCCAAAGCAGCCCTTGCTCTCAATCGACTAATCTAAACATTTTGTCAGTCACATCTACCTTAACTTCCAGTTCTGTTAATATCTGACTCCTTAAAGTTCCTTTTATCTACTGGTTTTACAGAACTTCATCTGGCTTCTAGTTACATCTATTTCACCTGAGTTTATGCTCAAATATCATTTAAAATACAGGGGTCTCCAAACCTTACCTCTTACCTGAGCTTAAATTCTTTATTTCCTCTGTTATTTTTTTAAAGATTGTACTTATTTATTTGCTTATTTATTTATTTATTTATTTATTTTGAGAGAGAGCACTAGCAGGGGGAGGGACAGAGGGAGAGAAAAGCAGACTCTGCACTAAGCGTGGAACCTGGCAGGGGGGCTTGATCTCACAACACTGAGATCAAGACCTGAGCCCAAATCAAAAGTTGGATGCTTAACCAACTGAGCCACCCAGGCGCCCGTCCTCTATGATCTTAACATCAAAACAGAATCTCAGAATTGGAAAGGCTGTTAAAAGCTATCTTCTCCAATTTTTTTTTTAAGATTTTATTTATTTATTTGACAGACAGAGATCACAAGTAGGTAGAGAAGCAGGCGGAGAGGGAGGGAGGAAGCAGGTTCCCTGCTGAGCAGAGAGCCCGATGCGGGACTCGATCCCAGGACCCTGGGATCATGACCCGAGCCGAAGGCAGAGGCTTAACCCACTGAGCCACCCAGGTGTCCCTATGGTCTCCAATTTAATTCAAGTCAACAAATATTTTCTGAATGTCTTCCCTGTACCCAAGCACTAACAGTACAGGACAGAACAAAACAGAGACAGCCTCTGTCATTGCAAAGCTTAGTCAACTATGAAGCCAGGAGCAAGTAAACTGTAAATAACTACAAGTATATAAACGTGTGTGTGTACATGGACACACACACACACTTGTGCTCTACTTTTTTCTTTACTTTGAATGAACTGCCTTTCTCAAGGTTAAACCCAATCCTCACTTGTATGCTGATTTCTTCCCTTCACATCTACTTAAGAACATTACTGTAGAGATCCCAACTACCCTATCCCCCTCCCATCCACATTTCTTTCTCTATGGATCATTCTCACCAATAAATAAACATGCTATTATTTTTCATCTTAAAAAAAAAAAATAAAGAAAGAAAACTCTCTATGTCACGTCTTCCCTTCAACTTCCACCTCCATTTCTGTCCCTCCCTTTACAAGAAAATTGTTTGAATGAGGTGTCTATAATCACTGTCTCCAGCTTCTCTCCTCTGATCCCCTCTTGAGCCCAAATCTTGGTTTGGGCCCAGGTTGGGATCTCCGGGTCGTGAGATCGAGCCCCACATCAGGCTACATGCTCAGTGTAGAGTCTGCTCTGCTTGAGTTTCTCTCTTCCTCTCCCTCTGTTCCTCTCCCCTGCTCTCTCTCAAATAAATTTTTAAAAATATATATACAAACAAATAAGCACACTATAATCCAATGATACATTATCATTTCTCCTCTTCTTGACCTAACAGAAGGATCTAACATGGCTGACCACTCTCCTTTAAACGCTTCCTTTGACTTTGGGACATTACACCCTCACAGTGTTCCTCTTGTCTTCTCCACTCAGTCTCAGTCTCATTTGTTACTTTCCACCCATCTCCCTGACTTCAAAACACTGGGGTACCCTACCCTTAAACCCAGTCTTTAGACCTTTCCTTTTCTATCTATACCCAGCACTAGGCGATCTCATTCCATCTCATGGCTTAAGACCATCAAAATGCTGACAGCTCCCAAATTAGTATCTCCAGACTTTACCTTTCCCCTAAATGCCAGATCCAAATTTGCAACTACCCACTCAACAGCTCCTGTGGGTTGTCTAACTGGCATCTAACTTAACATGTCCAAAATTGCACTCATCTCCCTCCACTCCCCCCAAGAAAAACCTCTTTAAATCCCAGGCTTCCCCATCTCAGTCAATGGTAATTCCATCTTTCCAACTGTTTAGGCAAAAAACTTTTTCATCATTCTCGACTTCCTTCTTTTTCTTACACCGATTATCAACTCCTGATGACTCTACCTCCAAAACATATCCAGAATATACCTACTTACCATCGTTTCTATTGTTAATTACCACCCTGGTCCAAAGTACCGTATATCTCACTTGGGATCACTGCAACAGCCTCCTAATTTTGCTTCAGTCCTTGCTCCTATTCTACTCTCAACACAGCAGCCAGAATGACCCTATTAGCCCAAGTCAAATCATATCACGCTTGTGCCAAAAATCCTCCAAAAGCTTCTTTTCTCAGCTCTCCGTGGTCTACCTCCACCTTCCTTACCTCTCTGATCTCACCTCTATAACCAGAAGACCTTATAATTTGCCATTCAAACCAACACACTACTAGGTAGGAGTGAAAGTGGGCACTATTAATAATACGTCATCAAGATAAGAGATGCAAAAAAGGGCATATAATCACTCTTATTATTGGTCCCCCTTTCCTACTGCTCCATCTGTGTTCTCAGACTTGCCAGGTATACTTTCACCTCTGTACCTTCACACTTGCTCTCCACCCAAATCTCTTACTTCCTTTAGGACTTTTTACTCAAGAGTGGTCTTCCTCAAAGACACAAAAAGATGAAAAAGCATTCCATGCTCATGGATCGGAACAATAAACGTTGTTAAATGTCTATACTGCCCAGAGCAACCTATACTTTCAATGCCATCCCGATCAAAATTCCACCAGCATTTTTCAAAGTGCTGGAACAAATAATCCTAAAATTTGTTTGGAATTGGAAAAGACCCCAAATTGCTAAGGAAATATTGAAAAAGAAAAACAAAGCTGGGGGCATCACGTTGCCTGATTTCAAGCTTTACTACAAAGCTGTGATCACCAAGACAGCATGGTACTGGCACAAAAACAGACACATGGACCAGTGGAACAGAGTCCAGATATGGACCTGCAACTCAACTAATTTTCGACAAAGCAGGAAAAAATAATCCAGTGGAAAAAACTGGACATAGAAGAATGAAACTTGATCATTCTCTTACACCATTCACAAAGATAAATGGATAAAAGACCTCAACATGAGGCAGGAATCTATCGAAATCCTAGAGGAGAACATAGGCAGTAACCTCTTTGACATCAGCCACAATTTCTTTCAAGACACGTCTTCAAAGGCAAAGGAAACTAAAGTGAAAACCAACTTTTGGGACTTCATCAAAATAAAAACCTTCTGCACAGAAAAGGAAACAGTCAACAAAACAAAGAGGTAACCCACGGAATGGGAGAAGATATTCACAAATGACACTGCAGACAAATGGCTGATATCCAAGATCTATAAAGAACTCCTCAAACTCAACACTCAAAAAACAGATAATTACATCAAAAAATGGGGAGAAGACATGAACAGACATTTCTCCATAGAAGACATACAAATGGCTAACAGATGCATGAAAAAATGTTCATCATCACTAGCCATCAGGGAGATTCAAATCAAAATCACACTGAGATACCACCTTACACCCGTTAGAATGGCCAAAATTAACAAGACAGGAAACAATAAGTGTTGGAGAGGATATGGAGAAAGGGGAACCCTCTTACACGGTTGGTGGGAATGCAAGTTGGTGCAGCCACTTTGGAAAAGTGTGGAGATTCCTTAAGAAATTAAAAATAGAGCTACCCTATGACCCTGCAATTGCACTACTGGGTATTTACCCCAAAGATACCGAGGTAGTGAAAAAAAGGGCCATATGAACCCCAATGTTCATAGCAACAATGGCCACAGTCGCCAAATTGTGGAAAGATCCAAGATGCCCTTCAACTGACAAATGGATAAAGAAGTTATGATGCATATATACAATGGAATATTAGGTCTCCATCAGAAAGGATGAATACCCAACTTTTGTATCAACACGGATGGGACTGGAGGAGATTATGCTAAGTGAAATAAATCAAGCAGAGAAAGTCAATTATCTTAAGATTTCACTTGTGGAGCATAAGGAGTGACATGGAGGACATTCGAAGAAGGAGGAAAAGTGAATTGGGGGAAACTGGAAGGGGAGATGAGGCATGAGAGACTGTGGACTCTGAGAGACAAGCTGAGGGTACTGGAAGGGAAGAGGGGTGGGGGGATGGGTGACCCTGGTGGTGGGTATTAAGGAAGGCATGGAGCACTGGGTGTGGTGCATAAACAAAGAATCTTGGAACACTGAAAAAAATAAAATTAAAAAAATAAAAAAGTGGTCGTCTTCAATGAGGTCTTTCTTGGACACGTTATCTAAAATGTCAGCCCCTACCCTGTCACACATTCATATTCCCTCTCCACAGAAAGAGGTATTTTTGCCCAATTTGTTCCCTGACAAATCTGCACTGACTAGAACAAAACCTGTCAAATCACAAGCATTCAGTCCATATTTGGTAAATAAATATATGAATGAATAAGAGGTATTTCAGTAACATACTCTAGTTAGAGATTTCATAACCAGAGTAGATATAACATAGGAAGAACAGGAATACAGTCTTTGGTGGATGAGAAAAGAAGAGGTGAACAGCATGAAATCATCATTAAATGTTAACTAAAATAACCACACAATACTGAAAACTTTAACAATAATACCTGGAAGGTTCAGGAAAGACTTAAAGGAAAAACAAAGGTGTTCAAACTCTTCATTTATTCCTTACTTCCCAGAAGACAGTTTTCAAACTCCTTAGCCTAATATTCAAGGACCAATCTTGCCTTAACCCACACTTCTACTCCTATCTCACACAATTTTCCTATATAAAATCGCTTGTTCCAGCTAAAACCGTCTTTTCATTTTTATTTTTAATTCACCTTCATAGTATTATTTTTTTTAAGATTTTATTTATTTATTTGACAGAAAAAGAGAGTGAGAGAGCACAAGCAGGAAGAGCAACAGAGAGGGAGGAGAAGCAGGATCCCCGCTGAGCAAGGAACCTGATGTGGGACTCCATCCCAGACCCCGAGATCATGACCTGAGCCAAAGGCAGCTGTTTAACCAAATGAGCCACCCAGGCGCCCTAGTATTATATTCATTGTTATTTACATCAGACCTCATCTTAATTACTTACTTACTTGTTCTAATTTCCAAAGCCTGGCTCAATAAAACCTTCCTTCCCAACCATATAGTACGGCCCCAGTGATAAATTCCAACTCTGAACTCTTAAAGCACTGCTTATCCATACTACTAATTTGAAACTTTTTTTGTTTTCATCTTTGATGTCTGTATCCTGTCTTTCCAGCAAAAATGACAGGTCCCCTAAAGGCTGAGAGTATCTTTTAGATGGATGTAACCCTATCCCCGAATACCACGGGCACACAGAGAAGCGCTCATATATATTTGGTAACTGCATTGTCACAAGGTGCTCTGCAAAAGAGAACATAAGTAAAATAAAAGACTTTACATTAATATTAGGCACTAACATATCTAACAATAACAGAATTTTTTCCTGAAATTTGCAAGCATTTTCCAAGGGAGATCATTTCTTTTTGTAGTCAAAAATTAGACTCTGAAAATCTGTAACTTCAGTTTCACTTACCACATTTTCTACAAAAATAAAATTCATTATAAACCATGCACATTAAATCAAATGTTAAGCTTTTCAACTCATGTTATGAAAACATATCAGTGAGAGAACAGTGGGAAGATTTTAGTTGCAGGAGTAAAGCACAATGGGTTTCTGTGTCTATGGTATAGAGCTGGGCCTGGCAGACTGTAACTATAGCTTATGGCCCAAATTCAGCGAGGGGCCTGATTCTATAAAGTTTTATTGGAACACAGCCATGCCTATTGGTTTGTGTATAATCTATGGCTGTTTTCATGCTACAACGGCAGAGCTAAATAGTTGCCTGAGTCTTCCAGAGTCCATATGGCCCCCAAAGCCTAAAATAGTTACTATCTGGCCCTTTACAGAAGCAGTTTGCCAATTCCTGATAAGAAGCATACCTAATCCGATGCAGAGCATGGAGAGGAAGAACAGCCTGAAATGTGTGACCTAGGAAATATGCTCTAAGGAGGATACACATATTACAAATGCTAGCAACTATGCCTGAATGAGCTCTTATGACTCAAGAGAAGGACTCTATACTAGGGAAAAGATGATTTCAAATGTTTTATGGAATGAGAATCATGTTTCATGTTTTTTCTCTGTTGAAAATTTCTAATTAAAGGGATCCCAAGATAATGATAGGTATCTAATGGTTCTATACTTTAACAGCTAGACTTCAAGTAAATAAATTAATCTAATAAATCCAGGAATAACTTTGTGAGACAGTCCATATTACACGAGAGAAGACCACCTGCTACTTTCTCATTTTAGAGACTACATCAAACAACATAGCAAAAAGGATACCAAAACTGGGGTCAGAAGATCTGAGGCATTTAAGGCTGGGCTTTGACACCTACTGTCAGTGTTACCTATTGGTAACTTAGTCACTTCACCTAAGTTTCTGTTTCCTCATCTCCAAAACTGGAGTGTCCTTGACCCTCTCATATGCTAACTTGTATAGTTCATATGAGGTGACTGGAAAGTGTAAATGACTACACAGTATAAGACGTTGTTCTTCTTGTCAATTACAAGGTGATGTCTATCATTTCGAAGGGACACAGCTCCATGTCCATCGCATAAGAGAACTGACCAAAATGAACCTCTCCATGAAACTAAGTGGGAAGCATTAAAGTCTTAACTAAACAGGTTAGACTACTTGCTAAGACTGTAGAAACTACACTTGTAAAAGGCTTATTAAAAGTGAAACTAAAGGCCAACAATCTTCAGCCTAAGAGCATTTTTAGCAACATAAATTCCACACACAAGTGTGGCTTTAAAATTTGAGAACAAAGCATGCTTTGCAAATATGTTAATGTGCCTAATTTAAAATGATCTGATTAAAAATTACAGAGGTAATGACAACTAAATATAATATAGGATCCTAGAACAGAAAGAGGACATCAGGTGAAAACCAAGGAAATCTAAATAACATGAGCTTTAGTTAACAATGATGTGTCAACAGTGGTTCACTAATTGTAACAAATATACCATGTTAATGTAAGATGTTAGTATTAAGGGCAACTTGGTGCTGGGTATATATAGGAACTCCTTGTGTTATCCTCTCAATTTTTCTGTAAATCTTAACCTGTTCTAAAAATAAATTATAATTAAAATAATTATAAAGTATAATTAAAAAAAATTACACAAGTAATACACTTCAAAGTCCAAGAATTCAATTTAGCAACTTTTTTTCAGTTTAAAAAAAGTATACTAACTTGAGAAAACGTTTGAACACAGTAATTTATCACAATCTTCAACAACCACCATCTAGAAAAAGGATTACCAGCTATCATATGATGTTCCAGAATCGGTTAACAGCTGGTAACACATTATAGTGTTCATTTTTTTTAAGATTTTATTTTTAAGTAATCTTTACACCCAGCGTGTGGCTTGAACTTACAACCCCGAGATCAAGAGCTGCATGCTCTTCCAACAGAGCCAGCCAGGTGCCCCAACATATTTTAGTGTTTAAACTATCATACTAAAAACATGTTCTTCCTCCATTTACTGTGATCAGAAATGAAACACAGATACTTCATAACAAAATTTCCACAGGCACATTACATTTTGTACTAATTCCTGGTCAAGTGAACGGAGGCAAATACACTTCCTAGCCAGAATGTTTAAGAAAAGTCTGTTTATACGTTAGTTTCCATTTAACAGCAAACTCTCTTAAAAGGCATTATAAATAGTAATGGCTGAACTTGAAGAGAATTTTAACTGGTGGTAGTAAAATATATCCATGCTTAGGAAAGTAAAAGAACAATAACTGGGGCGCCTGGGTGGCTCATTTGGTTAAGTGTCTGCCTTTGGCTCAGGTCACGATCTCAGGGTCCTGGGATGGAGTGCTGCATCGGGCTCCTTGCTCAGCAGGCAGCCTGCTCCCCCCTCTGCTTGCTGCTCCCACTCCCCCTGCATGTGCTCGCTCTCTCTCTCTGACAAATAAATCAATAAAATCTTAAAAAAAAAAAAAAAAAGGAAAGAAAGAAAGAAGGTAAGAAAAGAAAAGAAGAGCTACCACACATTTCAGGCTAGTCATGAACTAGGCACCAATCAGGGGCTTGAACACGGATATTCTCTCATCTGTGTAACACCCCTGAAAGGCAGGTATTCTTTTTTTTTTTTTAATATTTTATTTATTTATTTGAGAGAGAGACAGTGAGAGAGAGCAAGAGCGAGGAGAAGGTCAGAGGGAGAAGCAGACTCCCCATGGAGCTGGGAGCCCAGTGTGGGACTCGATCCGGGGACTCCAGGATCATGACCTGAGCTGAAGGCAGTCGCTTAACCGACTGAGCTACCCAGGCGCCCAGGCAGGTATTCTTATCGACATTTCACAGGTGAGGACAGAGGAAATTAAAGGACCTGCCCAGGTCAAGTTAGTAACTGGCAAAGCTGAGAGTAGAATCCAGGTACATGTGGCTCACCGAGCTTTTACCACTATGCCATCTGAGTGCATAATTCACAGTCAAGGCCACTTGTAATCACCCCAATCTTCGGAAAACTATTAATATGAGGGTCAGTATCTGGACGAGTCCCCCTCTCTTTGGAAGTTTCAAACTGTCTGACAAAGTCAGGTTTAGTTGGACTTCAAGACTAAATAAATAACCTAGATTCCCTCAAATTCTATGAAAGATATGATAAAGTTTAGAAAAAGTTACTGGAGATTAATTCCTGAAATCCCTCTTTTTACATTTTCCAGCTCATCTCCCACCATTTCTTCACTTCCCCAAAAGCAGCTGTTGCTCCATACTACATCCTGAAGTCTCCAACATGAGCAGATGCTAGTATATGGGCCCCAAAAGGCCCACAGCTTCCTTATGTTCAAATGATCTCAGATTTATCCTTCAAGGCCCAGCCCCCAAATCTCTTCCCTCTGTGAAGCTCTAGGGGAACTACTCCCACCAACAGAGTGAGTCCCTTCCTCCTTTATGACACTAAATAACAATGAACCATGAAGTAGGAAAGTTACTCCACTTTCTTTTTCTTTATCTTTTTTTTGGAGCATGTGGCCTGAACTCATGACCCTTGGATCAAGACATGAGCAGAGATAAAAAGTAGGATACGTGACTGAATGAGGCACCCGGGCATCCCAAAAGTTACCCCATTTTCAAGTCTCTTTCAGTCCTTCTATTTACATCATGGAGAAAATCTAAGCAAGGTGCCAATTTGTCTTCAACACTTCTCTAACACTTGGCTAATCTCTTCTTTTAATTAAAGGATAGCAGGCTTCAAACCCAGCAGCTTCTTAAAAATATGTATTTATTTATTTCTTTATTCAGAGAGACAGAGAGCGCAAGCAGGGAGAGGGGCAGAGGGAGAGAGAGGGAATCTTAAGCAGCCTCCACATTCAGCACAAAACCCCAAGAGGGGCTTGATCTCAAGATCTTGAAACCATAACCTGAGCCAAAACCAAGAGCTGGACACTTAACTGACTGAGCCACCCAGGCGCCCCAAACCCAGCAACTTCTGCTAGTAGCAGCTAGCTAGGTTTCATAACGTTGCTTTGTTTTTACTATATTTAAGTTGCTTTTGAGGTGTTAGCCCTTCATTATGGTAATAACATAGAGCTTCTTGGTTTTTTTTAAGATTTTTATTTATTTGACAGAGAGCAGGAGAGAGAGCAGAAGAGAAAGAACAAGCAAGGGGAGCAGTAGAGGGAGAAGGAGAAGCAGACTTCCCGCTGAGGAGGGAGCCTGATGCCGGACCCCGGGATCATGACCTGAGCCAAAGGCACAGGCTTAACTGACTGAGCCACCCAGCTGGCCCAACATAAAGCTTCTTGAAAAATATTTTCAAATTGTGTCCACAAAAAAAGACAAATAACAGTACAAGTAGGATGCAGATTTGGGAAAAATTCTGATGTTACTCAAGGAGTAAGCATGGGAAACATTTTTAGATACTGATGCCTACACCCTGACAGAACTGCCAGTTACTTTTTCTGTTGTTCATTACATAGGAACAACAGTGCTTACATAATATTCATATTAACCTGATATGGCAAAAAAAGGACATGACTGCCAATTACTAATGACCTACCTGCCACAATGTTACTGCCTACATTTTATCAATCAAGTATTTTAAATTTGAGGATTTATTTTAACTACCCACCACTTTTCGGGAATCCAACCAATCCATATGAGATAGATATCCCTTGCAAATATTTTTTATAAATATAAATAACCATCTTGAATTACAAGGATTTGTCTAAGCGTGTCCCCTTATAAGACTTAACCTCCTTCAGTGCTGTAACAGTTTATTACTTATTTTATGTTTTGTTAATTATATGACCTAAAAATCGTTAGGTATTAAAAATAATGAACTCATTTCTTTCCAAAAAATGGACAGACAAGCACAGTAAGCTTACTACAATTCCTTCACTCATTCATTCAACAAATGTTTGTTAATCATCTAACAATACACTAGTCACCCATGAACAGGACGGGTAAGGTCTGTCCTTGAGGGGCCCGTGTTCTCACACTGTACGTGATAATAACAATTTTGAACAGTTTCCACAAATCAGATTTCTATATATCCTCTATTTAGAATCCTTTGCCCACTTTTGTCATTGGCCAATTAAATCTCACTTAGGCATCAGAGCCTGGCTCAAACTGAGGAGCCTTTCCTGACCATTCTCATACTTTCTCATTTAGCCTCATCTCTATCACAGCATTTATACTGTTAGCAACAAAATGTTGTTTTCTCAACAAAATTCCATTACCTGAAGTAGGAAGATAGTCATCTTGGTACCCCCACTGCTTAGCAGACAAACTGGTGTTTAGCAGTCTGATTTAACGTCTACATTTATAAAAAGTTAATCAATAAAGGACTGAATGATAACGAGCAATGAGCTAGTTAGGAATCAGCCAAGCAACTTCTAACCAGTTCCAAAATGATTAAAGAACAGTAACTAAATTTAAGCTGAAAATATCTACTATTTTTCTAACAGGCATACCTGAAATAATTATTACTGTACTAAAAAAGATATTTCCTGGGCGCCTAGGTGGCTCAGTGGGTTAAGCCTCTGCCTTCGGCTCAGGTCATGATCCCAGGGTCCTGGGATCGAGCCCCGCATAGGGCTGTCTGCTCAGCGGGGAGCCTGCTTCCCCCTCTCTCTCTGCCTGCCTCTCTGCCTACTTGTGATCTCTCTCTCTCTCTGTCAAATAAATAAATAAAATATATATTTAAAAAAAAGATATTTCCTCACACTTAAAAAATAACTACCACTAAGAAAAAAAGGAAACAATGATACATTAACATCTTCAGTTGGTATATTTGAAATAAGGGTAAAACATTGTAGGAAAAAAAATGGACTTAGTACCAACTCTTCCTGGCACAAGGAACAGAAATGCACCCTACCTTGAAATACAAGTACTATAAAGCCAGAGTGCATCTACATCTCAAGTTAACACTATGTCAGACTAATTCTTATGACACCAAAATTCAAGATCCTGCCAAAGTAAATAAAACCCAAACAGATGTCAATTCTACCCCCAATACACTACAAATCTTCCACAACTAAAGAAGACAGACTGACCGCAAAAATAATGAAATTCATGCATACCCAACAGCTTATGGGTTAAGCTTGGATTTTATTATGTAACTCCAATGAGAGAATATCAAAATACCTGGACAGCAAATAACATTACTTAGTAAATACTAATGTATCCTTACTTGTTCCAGTTCAAAAACCTTGACTTTTTAAAGTATTACTTGAAACCATTACTAATGTAACTGGCAATATTAAACAAGATTAGGTTCGAAAGACACTAAGTAAGTTATGGTACACCTCTGCCATCGAATACTACACAATTGCTAAGGAGACAGAGGTACAGAGGTCCATTACCTACCATTACATGAAAAAAGCACAGTGCAGAACACTATGCATGGTAAGACCCCAGACGCATCTAAAACACAACACTCAAGCAAAACTACCTGGACTCAAATCTCAGCTTTGCCACTCACTAGCCATGCAACCTTTGGTAATTACTTCTCCTTGCCTCAGTTTTTGCATCTTCAAGTGTATATAAAAGAGAATCCAGTTCGTGAGGTATGTTCATAGGGTGGTGAAGATTTAACAAGTTAATATATCTCAGGGTGCCTGGTGGCTCAGTCAATTAAGCCCCCGACTCTTGATTTTGACTTAGGTCATGATCTGAGGGCTGTGAGACTGTCGAGCCCTGCACCAAGCTGTGCACTGGGCATGGGACATGCTTAGAATTCTCTCTCACTCTTTCCCACTCTCCCTCCCCCCACAAAACAACAACAACAAGTTAATATCTGTAAAGCACTATGCAAGCACAAGTGTTAACTATAATTTCTAGAAAAAAAAAAAGAAAAAGAAAAAATTCCAAAACATATAGTATGTGTATGTATACATGGGGAAGAAAAGCTTTCAATTTTTGCTTTTTTTCTTTTTTTTTAAATTTGACAGACAGAGATCACAAGTAGTCAGAGAGGCAGGCAGAGAGAGAGAAAGAGGAGGAAGCAGGCTCCCCGCAGAGCAGAGAGCCCGATTCGGGGCTCGATCCCAGGACCCTGGGATCATGACCTGAGCCGAAGGCAGAGGCTTTAACCCACTGAGCCACCCAGGCGCCCCATGCATTTTTTTTTTTTTTAAAGATTTTATTTATTTATTTGACAGAGATCACAAGTAGGCAGAGAAGCAGGCAGAGAGAGATAGGAGGAAGCAGACTCTCTGCTGAGCAGAGAGCCCGATGCGGGGCTCGATCCCAGGACCCCGGGATCATGACCTGAGCCAAAGGCAGAGGCCTTAACCCACCGAGCCACCCAGGTGCCCCGCCCCATGCATTTCTTTTTTAAGTTTATATTTATTTTCGTTAGTACTCTCTATACCCAACATGGGGCTCAAACTCACAACCCCATGATAATAAGCCACATGCTCTTCTGACTGAGAGAGCCAAGGGCTCCTTTTCTGCATTGTTTTTAGTTTTTGTTTGTTTAAGATTTATTTTAGAGGGGCGCCTGGGTGGCTCAGTGGGTTAAAGCCTCTACCTTTGGCTCAGGGCAACCCATGCCCAGACAAGTTGGGGGAGGAGGGACAGGAGAGGGAGAGATAATTCCAAGCAAACTTCATGCTAAGCACAGAGCCCAAAGCAGGGCTTGATCCCACAACCCCAAGATCACAACCTGAGCCAAAACTGAGATGGACACTTAACCCCAGTTTTGTTTTGTTTTGTTTAAACAAAGAACACGACTTCAGTAATTTCTAAAAATGAGAACATGGGAGCCTGTGTGGCTCAGTGGGTTAAGCCTCTGCCTTCCGCTCAGGTCAGGGTCCTGGGATTGATTCTCGCATCAGGCTCTCTGCTCAGCAGGGAGCCTGCTTCCCCCCTCTCTATCTCTGCCTGCCTCTCTGCCTACTTGTGATCTGTGTCAAATAAATAAATAAATAAATAAATAAATAAATAAATAAATAAATAAATAAATAAATAAATAAATAAATAAATAAATAAATATCTTAAAAAAAAAAGAGAGAACATAATAAAAACTTGGCAGTAAGTAGTGCAATTACTTAAACACTCGGGACCAACTTCTGTAAACAATTATATATTAACACTGTGAGGGGTGCCTGGGTGGCTCAGTCATTAAGTGTCTGCCTTCAGCTCCGGTCATGATCCTCCCAGGATCCAGCCCCACATCAGGCTGCCTGCTCAGCGGGAAGCCTACTTCTTCTTCTCCCACTCCCCCTACATGCGTTCCCTCTCTCGCTGTCTATCTGTCAAATAAATAAATAAAATCTTTTTTTTTAAAAAGTGAAAGTTTTCAAGTGCAACAAAAAGGATAGTACTTCTGGACACAGTTCAACAATAACAAGCTACACACCAATAAGCAGAACTGCAATGATGTCCTTCGATTTCCTGGAGGCAATAAATACAAAATTATGCACCCAATCTAGAAATGGGTATCAGGAAGTTTCACAATTAGATAAATCTCCATTACTTTAATAGTCTGAAATTAAATACCACCAAATCTAATTTCCTCCTATTCAACAATCTCTAATGACAACTCACTAAGACATATACAAACCGGGAGCTTAAGATAAACCAAATGATTCTTAAAAAACCTAAAATCCTTAGAACCCTCTGAGAAATTTTGAGAGAAAGATTTCACCACCTTACAAGCTTTGAGGAAGCTTTAGTCCCCTGGATAAACACAGCTTCCCCCATGAATACAGTGGGTATACAAAACAACCAAACAGAAGAACAGAAAGAGAACTTTGAGCTTCAGCTGCATTTTTTTTGCTGAGCTGTAATACTGGTAAAGCCTGTTTCAAGATCCAAGAGTTTCAAGAGTCCACCCTAAAAATTAGGGAAGATATATAAATAGCAGGCTGTCATGTTCATTTCATCACATTTACCAGAATGGTATCTGATAAAATTATAAATATTACCAATCTTCAAGCAGCATTATTATCACTGACTGTGTTTTACCTTAAAGGAAACTCTTTGAGCGCCCCCCCACCCCCCCGCATGTGGGCCTCGATCCCAGGACCCTGGGATCATGACCTGAGCTGAAGGAAGCCACTTAGCTGACTGAGCCACCCAGGTGCCCCAGTTTAAATAGTTTTTCAAAAAGAAATCAACTGTTAAGATGACTCCACAGAATTATGAAATTCTTAATTTTAACTAGTTTACATAATGCTTACAAAAAGAGAAAGAACTCAGTAACTGCTAGTTATTAATGATGGAACAGAAAATCAGAATTCAAGTTGGCCCATTACAACCCTGAATAGTTAGATATTAAAAAACACTTGGTTTGGGGCGCCTGGGTGGCTCAGTGGGTTGAGCCGCTGCCTTCGGCTCGGGTCATGATCCCAGGTCCTGGGTTCAAGCCCCGCATCGGGCTTTCTGCTCAGCGGGGAGCCTGCTTCCTCCTCTCTCTCTGCCTGCCTCTCTGCCTGCTTGTGATTTCTCTCTGTCAAATAAATAAATAAAATCTTTAAAAAAAAAACAAAACAAAACAAAAAAAAAAAACACTTGGTTTTAGAGGACTCAAAGACTCCTTGGGTTCTAAAGGAGGTACTAAAGATGAAATAATTCTGCAAAAAGAATTCACCTACTCTTTCTTAAGCTTTTCGATACAGAAATCTGTATTTGTAAACATTCTGCAATTCTGCCTTGTGACTTTTAGATCTAATGTATTTTTGTCAGGTATTATGATTTATAAATAATGGAAGTAAAATTGACAGCTGGGGTTAAAGTTTTGCATTAGAAAATGAAAGGAGACAGTTCGGAGGGTGTTAAAAATAGATGCATTTAAGGGCACCTGTGTGGCTCAGTTAAGTGTCTGCTTTTGCTCAGGTCATGACCCCAGGGGCCTGATATCAAGCGCTGCATTGGGCTCTCTGCACAGCGGGGAGTCTGGGTCTCCCTTTCTCTCACTCCCTCTTCTTCTCCCCCTGCTCGTTCTCTCTCAAATAAATAAAACCTTAAAAAAAAAAAAAAGATGAGTTTAGCCTAAGTCCTAAAAACTTTAAAAATATACGTATTTGGATAAAATTAAGACAGCTTAGGAAAATAATTTGACTGTGATTCTGTAAAAAGAGAAAAAGGCTAATATCCCTTAACTAATTCTTTTGTCCTTTAAATTTTCCAATTTTTAATTCTTTCAAAGACTCATCGAAAATAAACTGAAAACATAAATTAGTAAGTAGAAAAAAAAGGAAGAATGAACATGTTTGACGACACGCTTCCCGCTAGTCTCTAGCGTGGGTGTACCGGCATGACAATGGAGCAAGACCATGCAAGCACCCTCTTGGACAGAGAGATTAATGAGCAGACATCTTGCCTGCTTTTACAGTTACAACAGTGGGCTTAAAGCCTTACATTTTAAAAATGGCATACAAAAAAGGTGTATACAAAGATAATTTTGGCCTGATATATATATATATATAATATATATATATATATATAATATATATATAAATATATACATAATTATACTGTTAGCATTAAGCTATGCTTTTCTTTTAAACATACGCTCAACCATTCATTTATACGTATTAAATATGACAACTTGAAGTATCAACAAATAGTTCAAAACTGGGTTTCAGAGTCTGGCTGGCTCAGCTGGAAGAACATGCAATTTCTCATCTCAGGGGGAGGAGTTTGAGCCCCACACTGGGTGTACACATTACTTAAATAAACTTAAAAAAAGAAAACAAAAAACTGGGTTTCAGCTTAGAAACAATGAAAAACTCCCCTACTAAAAATGTTTTTTACAAAGTCACAATACATATTGAAACATATTCCAAAAAATGAGAAAAATATAGTAAGTATAAAGAAAGAAATTTTAATTAACTATAATTTAAAAACAAGAGAGGAGCCTGGCTGGCTCAGTCTGTAGACGACACAATTCTGGATCTCAGCATTTTGAGTTCGAGCCCCACATTGGGTGTGAAACCTAGTTAAAATGTGAAAAAAAAAAAGAAAGGGTGCCTGGGTGGCTCAGTTGGTTATACAACTGCCTTCAGGTCAGGTCACAATCCTGGAGCCTCAGGATCGAGTCCCACATCGGGATCCCAGCTCCATGGGGAGTCTGCCTCTCCCTCTAACCTTCTCCCCTCTCACGCTCTCTCTCACACTCTCTCTCAAATAAAAATAAATAAAATCTTTGGGGCGCCTGGGTGGCTCAGTGGGTTAAAGCCTCTGCCTTAGGCTCAGGTCATGATCCCAGAGTCCTGGGATCAAGCCCTGCATCAGACTCCCTGCTCAGCAGGGAGCCTTCTTCCCCCCCTTCTCTCTGCCTGCCTCTCTGCCTACTTGTGATCTCTGTCTCTTGAATAAATAAATAAAATCTTTAAAACATAAATTAATTAAATAAAATAAAATCTTTTTAAAAAATTTTTTAAAAAGAAAAAACAAAAATAAAAACAAAAAATCAAATATCCCAGAACCTGAAGCCTCTTCTAAAATGTATACATGAGGGGCGCCTGGGTGGCTCAGTGGGTTAAAGCCTCTGCCTTTGGTCCGGGTCGTGGTCCTGGGGGCCCTGGGATGGAGCCTGCATCATGGGGCTCTCTGCTCAGCAGGGAGCCTGTTTCCTCCTCTCTCTCTGCCTGCCTCTCTCTGCCTACTCGTGATCTCTGTCAAATAAATAAATCTTAAAAAAAAATAAAATATATACATGATACAGAAATTATTCGTCCTAGTTTCTTTAAAAATGAAAATACCTTAATTAGGATTACTTAAGGAGCAAAAGCCACAAACACAAGTTTAGGCAGTTTGTAGTGAAAAAATACCTAACTAAAATCCTTCATGCCTATGTAAAGATTAACTCCAGGGAAGGAATTATAGCAAAAATCCAGAAGTTGAAGGGAAAAAAAAGTGAATTAACCATTTGAGAAAATTTCTTTCAAGTACTGGTCTTTCCATAGCAAGTAGGAGGGATTCCACTTATTTCAGGCTTTTACAAAAAAAATTAAAAATTAAAAGAAAAAAATAAATCATACTTTACCTTGAAGAATCCTAAAGTAATGTGTAACCAACTCCACCCAATCAAACCTAAAAAAATTAAAAAAAAAATTTTTTTTTTAAATAAAGGGAAAATGTCTAACTATTAGGAATATATCCACTTTCCCTCTTCAATTTTCTACAATAATTAGGGGTAATTTTTCCAAATGCCATTATGAGGCAGCATCACCTTATAAGGTGGGAAGCGCTCTGGGTCATCACTGGAAAGCAGCTCACAAACTCACAGCAGAACTAACTGGGTGAAGTGAGAAGTGACAGCATTGTGATAGTGGCCAAGAAGGCACCAGAAGACTAAGGCTTGTTTTGTTTTGTTTAAGGATTTTTATTTATTCATTTGACAGACAGAGATCACAAGTAGGCAGAGAGGCAGGCAGAGAGAGAGGAGGAAGCAGGCTCCCTGTTGAGCAGAGAGCCTGATGCAGGTGGGGCTCGAACCCAGGACACCCAGGCGCCCCAAGGCTTGTTTTAAAGTCAAGGATGTGGTACCAAGGCAAAACAGAATGCAGGAGAGCTGGAGCACCAAAAGATAACTAGCAATCACTGAACGAAAGGCGTGTTCCCGAAGCTTTTCATATGCTCCTGTCATTAGTCAGTCCTATGACCCCCCACTTTACAGATGAGGCATCAGGTTTAGAAAAGTCAAATAACTTCCTGCCTAGCCATTCAGCTGTCATGCGGCAGAGAATTCTAAAACTACATTTGTTTGGCTTCACAGCCCACACTCTTCATTTCCCCACGCTGCCTCTCTGGCTCTTCTTCAGAATATTGACTTCAGGTTCCCTGTGAGCAATTTCACTGTAGTGAGCACTAGGAAGGGAGTGATACACCTGCAGGCAAATGATCACATACTATGACCTGGGTGGCCTCAATTTTTCAGTATTTCTTCATCCCAAACTACCTTTACAATCCTTCCTCCCATTTTTCCATTTCAGAGACCTAACATACTAGCCAGAATTAAAAAAAAAAGAAAGAAAGAAAAAGTAAAAAAGACTTGGATATTCTATCTAATTTACAAATTCCTCTTCTTTGTTCCGCTTATTCCTTTACCTGGAGCCTTTCTCCAACAGCCCTGTAGCCAATTACATCTATGATTTTTAGGCCACCTCAAATGCCACCTCCTTCAAACAGCATTCCCTGATCTTCCACTCTCCCATTCGGTGGTAGTATCTCCAATCTAAATCTTCTTTACCCTTTATCCTGGTACCTCTATATAAACAATTCAGGAGTCTGATGTTCTTTTTTTAAGATTTTATTTTTATTTATTTATTTGACACAGAGAGAGAGATCACAAGTAGGCAGAGCAGTAGGCAGAAAAAGAGAAGCAGGCTTCCTGCTGAGCAGAGAATCCGATGCAGGGCTTGATCCCAGGACCCTGGGACCATGACCTGAGCTGAAGGCAGAGGCTTAACCCTCTGAGCCACCCAGGCACCCCATGGAGTCAGATAAAGTTTTAAAATAATCACTCCAGGGGCACCTGGGTGGCTCAGTGGGTTAAAGCCTCTGCCTTCGGCTCAGGTCATGATCCCAGGGTCCTGGGATCGAGCCCCACATCGGGCTCTCTGCTCGGCGGGGAGCCTGCTTCCTCCTCTCTCTCTCTCTGCCTGCCTCTCTGCCTACTTGTGATCTCTGTCTGTCAAATAAATAAATAAAATATTTTAAAAATAAAATAAAATAAAATAATCACTCCAGGGGCGCGTGGGTGGCACAGTTGGTTTAGCCTCAGACTCTTGGTTTTGGCTCGGGTCATGGTCTCAGGGTTGTGAGATCAAGCCCCAGGAATGTGTGGTGGTTTTGGCTGGAATCCTACCTTCCACAGACTGTAGAAGTTTGGCAAGTTACTTAACCTCTGTGTTTCAGTTTCTTCTTGAAGCAGAACCTACTTCATAGGGTAGTTGTGTGGATTTTGCAAGTCAGTGAAAGTAAAGCGTCTAGCACGGTTCAAGGTACAATGCAGGAGCAGAATGCATATTAGCCAGACACAGAATATGCGTCCCTTCAGCTGCTGAAGTGTAGCAGAACAACGTACTTTTTCCTCATTTTCTTTATTTCCTTTAGAAAGGAGAGGGAGTGGAGGGAGGCAGAGGAGAGGGAGAAGGAGAGGGAGAAAGAATCTGAAGAGGACTCCACACTGAGCACAGAGCCCAACATGGGACTTGATCCCATCACTGTTAGATCATGACATGAGCTGAAAACAAGAGTTGGAGACCTAACCGACTGAGCTAACCACATGCCTCAGAACAAGTTACTTTATGGATAGAATGCCGTGTGCACATGGTCACTCAAACATTTATTAGTGCTCTGTAAACAATTTCACATTAGACTCTGAAACTTTCATATTTTGATATAAAAATATTTGGTATGTTTGATATTTCGATACAGAAGACAGGCTGAAGGGGCACCTGGGTGGCTCAGTGGGTTAAGCCTCTGCCTTCAGCTCAGGTCATGATCTCAGGGTCCTGGGATCAAGTCCCACATCAGGCTCTCTGCTCAGCGGAGAACCTGCTTCCTCCTCTATCTCTCTCTCTGCCTGCCTCTCTGCCTACTGTGATCTCTCTCTGTGAAATAAATAAATAAAATCTTAAAAAAAAAAAAAAAAAAAAAGAAGACAGGCTGAAGAGTGAGAAATGAATAAATACTGAGTGTAAAATTCTGAGTATAGCCCCAACACATATTGCATATATTATTCTGTGTGCAGGTTTGAAAGTCTATTTTGTTAAACCAGTGCTGTTTTTTTTTCAAAGATTTATTTGAGAGAGAGAGAGCGAGCAGAAGCAAGCATGGGGTGGGGGGGGAGCAGAGGGAGAGAGAAACTCAAGCAGACTCCATACTGAGCATGAGCCCATCACTCATCTGGATCTCCTAAACCTGATATTATGACCTGAGCCAAAACAAAGAGTTGGACACTTAACCAACTGGGCCATCCAGGTGCCCTTAAATCAGTACTGTTCAAAACAAACATAATGTGGGGACACTCAGTCAGGTGAGTGTCTGCCTTCGGCTCAGGTCATGATCCCAGGGTCCTGGGATTGAGCCCCGCATCAGGCTCTTTGCTCAGCGGTGGCCTGCTTCTCCCTCTCCCTCTGCCTCCTCCCTGCTGCTCATGTTCTGTCTCTCTCTCTCTCTCAAATAAATGAAATCTTTTAAAAGAAAGGGAAAAAAAATTTTTTACATTAAAAAATAATAATAAAAGGGGGCACCTGGGTGGCTTGGTTGGTTGAGCATCAAATTCTTGATTTTGGCTTAGGTATTGATCTTGAGGTTGTGGGATTGAGGCCTGTGTTGGGCTCCATGCTTAGTGGGGGAGTCTGCTTGAGATACCTCCCTCACCCCCTCCTCCCATTCACACAAGTGAACACACTCCCTCTCTAGAAAAATAAATCTTAAAAAAATAATAATCACTTTATTGATTACTTATTACAAAGGAAAAAGGGCCCCTTTACAATATAAAGCTAGTAGATACTACTTTAGTCAAATGACCAAATTTACATCAATAATGAAATTGACCTCTAGTGCCTCTGATGTGACACACTTGAGACCTAAAATCAACTACACAGCATTCCAACCAAAAATGTTTAACCTGAATCTGATCACGCAGAGACATTCAGACAAATCCAAATTGAGGGGCATCCTACAACAACCCGTTTGGATACTGACTGCCATGAAAGACATCCTCCATCCCGCCCCCTCCAAAAGGCTGGAAAACCAGTCCAGATTCAAGCAGGCAACTAAATGCAATGCAAGCCCCTTAAATGCATCTTGGATCAAACACAAAACCAAGGATCTAGGGACAGTATTGGGACAATTGGGGAAATTTGAATAGGTACTATATATTAAAGAATAATATTATATCCATGTTAAATTTCTTGAGGCTGACAACTGAATTGCAATTATGTGGAAGAAAGTGTTTGTTCTTGGGAAATACATACCCGTATTTAGAGGGTAAAGTGTCCTGATGGTATCTATACCTAACTCGCAAGTGGTTCAGGGAGAAATGTGTCTACTAGTGCATAAAGCAAGCATAGCAAAACGTTAACAACTATGGAATCTAGGTAAGGAGTACAAAGGTATTATTACACTACTGTCGCAACTCTTCTGTAGGCTTATAATTTTTCAAAGAGTTGGGAAACAATACTTAAAAGTTATAGATTCAAGGGTGCCTGGCTGGCTCAAACAGAAGAGCACGCAACTCCTGATCTCGGGGTCGAGAGCTCAAGCCCCACGTGGGTGTAGAAATTACTTTTAAAAAAAAGTTATGGGGGCTCCGGGGTGGCTCAGTGGGTTAAAGCCTCTGCCTTTGGCTCAGGTCATGATCCCAGGGTCCTGGGATCGAGCCCCGCATAGGGTTCTCTGCTCAGCGGGAAGCCTGCCTCCCTTCCTCCCTCTCTGCTTGCCTCTCTGCCTACTTGTGTTCTCTGTCTGTCAAATAAATAAATAAAATCTTAAAAAAAAAAAAGTTATGGATTCAAAACAAAATCAACAGAAAATAGAGATAGGTACAAAGATGACTTAGCACCTGTATTAGAATTAACTGTTATCATCATAATTGCTTTTAGTATTTAAAGAAAACTTACGGTATCCCCTTTGCACCACCTCCACCCATTCTTACTGCCTTCCAGAAACTGTGAAATTATGAGGTAGGGTATGCCCATTTTCAACTTTACTAAATAACTGCAAATGTTGTCTCTCAAGGCAGCTGTACCAATTTAAACGCCTACATTGTTTAGAATCTGTCCTACATAGAAACTATCCCACAGCAGTTTCTAAATTACCATTTTCAGTGACATCTTCACTAACTTTGATACTGTCAGACATTAAAAATTTTTTTTTATCAATCTCATGTGAAAAACTCAGTGTCATTTATACCAACCTAGGATCACAAAGTAAAAGAATCTTAACAAAATAAGAACTTCATCCACAGACCCTTCCTTTTATCACATCACTGTTAAGACATTCAGGATAATCAAACCTACATGGCAACATGTACTAAGAATGATCAGTTCCCACGTGAAACCAAATGCCCATGAAAGCATGGCATAATGTTTGGGAAATAATTTGTCTTTTAAAAAACGTAAGATAAGGGGCGCCTGGGTGGCTCAGTGGGTTGAAGCCTCTGCCTTCGGCTCAGGTCATGATCCCAGGGTCCTGGGATCGAGCCCCACGTCAGGCTCTCTGCTCAGCGGGGAGCCTGCTTCCTCCTCTCTCTCGCTCTGCCTGCCTCTCTGCCTACTTGTGATCTCTATTTGTCAATAAATAAATAAAATCTTAAAAACAAAACAAAACAAAGCAAAAAAATGTAAGATGAAAAGGTTCAAATTCAACCGGCATACATAATACTATCTGTAAGACTTTTTTTTTTAAGATTTTATTTATTTATTGGACAGAGAGAGATCACAAGTGGGCAGAGAGGCAGGCAGAGAGAGAGGGGGAAGGAGGCTCCCCGCCAGGCAAAGAGCCCGTTGAGGGGCTCGATCCCAGGACCCTGAGATCATGACCTAAGCAGAAGGCACAGGATTAACCCACTGAGCCACCCAGGCACCCCTATCTGTAAGATTTTTAAAATAGATATTTTATTCCTAGAAATAAATAACCTAGGTCTTATAAATTAACTCATTTACTCATTCCTCATATATTTACTGAGTACCTGTTATGTGCCAGCCACTATTCCAGCACTGTGGCAAAGACAAAGTCACTATTCTCACAGACCTAACATTCTAATGGGGAGGCAAAAATTTTAAAAACTAATTTACAAATAATACGGTATGAGACAGATACATGCTATTAAAAAAAATAAAGGGGCAGGGAACAAAGAATGATAAGGGAGGCAGCATAAGGACACAGAAAGTACCAGGCAATATCTCTCCGTGGCACTGGTTTTGTCATATGGTGTGTTCAATTCAGAATAAACTATTTCAGCACCAATATCTTTTTTTTTTAAATTCAAGTGTATTTAATATTTGGATCTACAACATTATACTCCCAGAAGTAATAATAGAAACAGTTTACTCTTAAGATATTTCCACAAGCTATCTGACATAGTTTTTGAGGCAAATCCCCCTAAGAGCATAATAATCGCACCAGAATATTTAACTTGCCTTAAATTTCTACCAGCAGATTAACTAGAAAGATACTATGCTATTACAATATTCTGGCCATTAACAGACAAATGTTTACAGATATATGATTTTATATCTTGGAACCTACTTCTTAATGATCAAAACATAAAGCTATTAGCAAAACATTTTACTTAGAATGTCCAAGGCTGACAAGACCTTAGTCAACTAGGCAGTACCAATGATGAACACTGCCACTTACCAAGAACTTACTATGCACCTGACACTACACTAGGAGTTTTAGAACATTATCTTTAATTATTACATCAGCACCAGTATCTTTTCATAAAATACTCTTCTTCACTTTTCCATACCCTGCTTTATTTTTTCCAGGGGAAAAAAAAGTTTGCTGCAATGGTTTTCCCACTATTGCTATTATTTTAGAGGAAAAAAAATCTCACACAAGGTACTGACAGGTGTTTTACAAACAGTTGCAAATTTCAAGTCCCACACATTCTAAAGAAATGTCAACAGTGATCCATCAGTGAGAAGTCTGATGCTAAAATGAAGCTGAACTGTAAGAATTTAAAATTGAATTTCGAGAAAATGATTTACCAATTCTCCCAACTCTATCACCTGCATGTTTACTTTCTATCATATATGAAAAGAATAGCAGCAATAGGAAAATATATCTGAAGAGAGATCATGTGATTTTTACTTAAAGATTAAAAATAATTAGAATATCCCCCTCTTTGGCACCTGGGTGGCTCAGGTCATGATCCCCAGGTCCTGGGAACAACCCCCACACGGAGCCCCACTTCCGCCCAACTCCCTGCTCAAAGGGAAGTCTGCTTCTTCCTCTGCCCCTCCCCCAAACTCATTTTTGTCTCTCTCCCCCTCAGATGAATAAAATCTTAAAAAAAAAAAAAAAAGAGTATCTCTCTCTTTAAAAGTCACACTACCTATATGATTTGAAGAAAACCAGCACACATTAAAATTTCTTTTCACAGGCTTACACAAGAGCTTAGAAGGCTTCAACCACTTAGAACTAGGCGGTGCCTTCCTACAAACATCTAAGAGCCAAAGTATTCACTTCCCTTTTTTCCTCAGACTATTTTGCTGATTCCCCAGTACCCTGAATGAAGTATCTACAGTCTATCTTTCAAAATTATTACTCTGACTCAGCCAAATCTTCTTTTACTTCTGTGTACAAAATTCCCTCTTTATCTATACTATAATCCTATCTGCTTTGTCTTCTTTAAAAAAAAAAAAAAAGAGATTCAAATATCTTTCAGTCCAATTTATAGATCACCAAACACTTACTTCTACCTCAGGAGTTCTTCATCTTTTTTGTACCACGGATCTTTTTGGTAGTCTGATGAAGCCTATGGACTCTCAGATTTTGATTTTGATTTTATTGATTTGATTATAATCTCAACACCCAACGTGGGGCCTGAACTCACAGCCCTGAGATCAAGAGTTGCACACTCTACCAACTCAGCCAACCAGGCATCCCTCAGATTGCTTTTAAATAACTAAATATATGAAATCATGAAAGAAACCAATTATATGAAACTGTTATTTAAAAATCATGACTTGTTAATATGTGTGGCTTTATCATCACATTAAATAACAAGATCTAACAGTGTACCTAGTAATGCTATAAATTCAAAAAAATATATAAGCATAAATGATATTGAGAGATCTGCAAAAAGTGTAAACATGATACAAAAAATTTATAATTTTTATTGGTGACAAAGTCACAGGCATTGCTAATTCCACTGTGGTTTGTTGCCTACGTTCATAATTGAAAGAACTAAAAATTAGTTCCCAGGTAATAAAAATAGATGTGATTTTATCCCCATTCTAGTTCAAAAATCCCCTATAAAAATCCACCAAATGGTGAAATCCCAGGTTAAAATCCTTTCTAGTTCAAAGCTGTGCTCAAACTGACTTCTGTCACAAATTTTAAAATAAAAAAGATTCCTCCCTTGGCCTAGCTCTCATCTGAACATATCACCATGCCTGTTTTCCCACAGACTTATACACAGAACACTGTTTATTTCTATGGTTTGCCCAGCCAGCACCCATTTAAATTTGACAGTCAATAAAAGGTGAAGTTGAAGGAAAAGGAGATGGAAGCAACCACCAGTCTCTCAATTCCAAGACATTCAACAGCAGGTAGAAAGATGCCAAGTATACTGGGTGTGTGTTTTTCGAAGCTGGGCTGCCCCCAGACCCAGGAGTCCAGCTTGTCAGGAATCCCCGAAGCATGACACCTTCACCAGCGTCACTCAGAAGATATTCCACCTCCCTCTCGCCTCCTGTGCTCAGTTCTCCACCTGCCAGGTCGCTCGCCTGCGGCTCCCACCCGAAGCCGCCCCGCCGTTCTTCGGTCCGTTCCCATCCCATCCCCCACGCGTCCCTCCCTCCCGTCTCCCCAGGCCGCCCTGGCCCGCGGGCGCCGCCACATCTGTCCCCTGGGCGTAACCGTGTGTCCCCCTACCCTTACTTCCACCGACACGGGAGGGAAGGGCCCAGAGCCCAGGGGTCATCTGCACTGGGTGGCCCGGCCATTAGGCGCAGGTTGCGGCCCTAGGCCAGACCAGCCCGGCCGCCAGGCAGCGAGCCGCGCACTCCGCGCGACTTAACCGGAGACGCGCACTCACCACGGGGATCACACGAAGGAGGACACCCAGGTCTCGCCGCACCGCCACTCGGCCTCGGAACCGTCGCCGTCGCCGCGAACTGCCGCCGCCGCTGCCGCCGCCGCCGCCACTACTAGCTAGCTGGCTTCCCTGCGTCCTGCGGCGGCGCTGCCGCCACGCCATGGCGCGTGCGCAGCGCCGCGGGGGCCCCTGGGACTGGTGGTTCGCGCGGGCGGCCAAAGCGGCCCTCCGGTTTTAGCCCGCACGGTCGGCCACCGGCTGGAGCTTTCAGGGGCATCTGCGGTACCGCGAAGCACCTTCCGGAAAACCGTTCCTCAACTGACCCGCGACCTTGCTTCTGCACAGGTTGCTGCTGGCTGTGAAAAACACGCCTGTGCAAGTCCGTGTAAAGTAAAAGAATTTAGAACATTAACATCTTCGGTTACAAGTGTCTCTTGCCCCGGACACATGACTCGACTCACGCGCGCGCGCACGCACAGACACATCACCTCCACCTTTCTGTTAAAAGTTTTGCAAGTGGCCTTCAATGGTATCGGGATTTTCAGTCTTAAACTTGATTTCCCAGTCCTCGTTTTATCCTTTTACTTACTGTGAATTTGACCATACGGTTTTTTAAGTTGGCTGATTTATCTGATAAAATTTTATTTTACAAAAATAACTCAGGTATATTCAAACGTCAAGTTAACGGAGCTGAACAGTCATAGAAACTTTAGAATTGGAAGACACGTTATAGGTTATTAGTCTAACTCCTGCCCAGGCAGGAATTCGCTCTTGTACATTCCATGCAATGATCTTCCAACTTTCTCTCCTTTTTTTTTTTTTTTTTAAGATTTTATTTATTCATTTGAGAGAGAGAGAGCAGGAGCAGGGGCCAGAGGAAGAAAGAGAAATGGACTCCCCGCTGAGCCAGGAGCTGGACCTGGAGCTCCATCCCAGCCCCAGGAGATCATCATGACCCCACCAGAGCGCAGACACTTAACGTCTGAGCCACCCAGGCGCCCCCTCTTCCAACTTCTATTTCCACAGTTCCAATTTCAGGGAGCTATCTCAAGTGAGATAGCCCGCTCCACTGTTGGACAGCTCTAAAAGTTAGAAAGTTCTGCCTTGGGTGAAATCGGCTTCCCTTTTACCTCCTTCCAGTGCTAGAAGTTCTGATGTCTGGAACAATATACAATGTTTTCCATTTTACAGCCTTTCAAAAAACTGAAAACAACGATTATATCCTCCATCACTGGGACTCTCCAGACCAAAAAAAAAAAAAAAAAAAGTAATATTCAGTTTTCCAGCTATTTCAAATGTGAATCAGCTCCCACATTGCTTTCCATTTAGTCATCCTCCTTGATGTATTACACTTAAAAATTGTCAAAATTTGCTATTTATTGCCTCATTTTATTAGCATGATAGCATTCTACAGTTAGCTGGTCAGGTATTATGACTATCATATTGTCATTCAACTGGTTCAGGAATTCAGTTGAAAGACTACTTACAAGCTCTGTTTTAAAGCATTGCCCAAAGGACCATGAGGATAACTCACACAGATTAAGGATCATAATAATAAGCTAAGGTATAAAGATGGATTGCTAAGGAAGAACCCAGCCTGAGCAAAACCTGAACACATTCAAGGTTTGCTTTCACTTAACACTGAGTACTCTAGATGAGCTTGGAGCACACTTGCCATGGGAGAGAGGAAGAAAGGACCCTAAAAGTTGCAAAAAGCTCCTGAGGTTTGTAGAAAGAGCACTGGGATGGTCAATCATTCTGAACCCTACTCTGCCATCTGTAAATCAAGAGGTTGAACTAAAAGGCTTTCCATTTTTTCCCCCCACAGCACACCCCAGGAACACAACCCCCACATTAGAACAATGGATCACTACAACAGTAATTCTTTTTTTAAAAAAGGATTTTATTTATTTGAGAGACAGAAAGAGAGAGAGAGAGAGAGAGAGATGGTGAGCATGAGCGGGGGGAGGAGCCAAGGGAGAGGAAGCAGCAGATTTCTGGCTGAGCAGGGAGCGGGATATGGGGCCTGATCCCAGGACCCTGGGTTCATGACCTGACCCAAAGGCAGATATTTAACCGACTGAGCCACCCAGGTGCCTCTACAACAGTAATTCTTGTGGAATATGTGGCAGGTGGTATTCTCGACACCTTTTACGGATGGAGAAATGAACTCAAGAGGTGAACAGAAGCTCAAAATCAATAAAGTGACCTCGGAGGGCACAGAACCCCATCTTATTTACCACTGTCCCTCTGGAACCTGGCATACCACCTATGATGTAATACATATTTTTGTCCCTTTTTTTAATGAATGGGATGAATAAAGAGTGAACCCTGGCTAAAGCTCTTTCCACTACGCCTCTCAGCCTTCCCTGATACACACGGACATGAAGTTACATATCCGTAGTTACGAAATTCATAGTGATCTTGATTAGAGCTCTTTTTTTCAGATTTCTAACTCCATACTCTCCATAAAACTACTTTGCTGCAGAATCAGAGCGCATTGACAAACTCAGAATTTAAAAAAAAAAAAAAAAAAAGTTCCTGGGGTGCCTCGGTGGCTCTGTTGGTTGAGCATCTGCCTTTGGCTCACGTCATAGTCTCAGTGTCCTGGGATGGAGCCCCAAATCGAGCTCCCTGCTCAGTGGGATCTTCTTCTCCCTCTGCCCCTCCCCCCTGCTCATGCTCTCTCTCTTTCAAAATAAGTACAACTCTTTAAAAAAAAAATTCAATGCTAAAAGCTAACTGAACCATTATATTCACTAAATTTCTTTCCTAAAATTCATTTTCAAACAAGTAATACAGAAATTCTTGACCTTAAAAGATGTATACAATGAAGTCAAGAAAATCCTCTTGATTCCTGTCCAATTCCACCCAGAGGGAGCCACTCTTGTCAGTGGTAGGTATCTGTCTAGACCGTGGGGGAGGGGTTTAACACAAATAGGATCACGTTGTACATACCATTCTGTTCTTTTCATTTAAAAATAAATTGAGCTTCATTCCATATCACTACATAAAAATCTACCTCAGCTTTGAAACTTTGCACACTATTTCCATAGTATCACCTACCATAGTTGATCTGGCATCCCCTATTGAGTTTGACATTTAGGTTGACTGTACATTCTGAATAACAAAAAGATAAAATGTGAACTAACGATTTTTTTTTTTTAACATAGTTCAAAAAATATTTAAGGGAAAACTTTTTTTTTTTTTTTTTTTTTTTTTAAAGCTCTGGTAATCTGTAAAACAACAACAAAAAAATCCGGAAACACATGCAGGGAAGCTGTTTGGCACAGGTGGAAGATATTTATAAAATGCTTTTTGCCCTTTGAACAGCCCAGTTGCAAGCAAAGGACAAGATTACAAGCATAACCTTACTCCATATTCTGGGCCCTTGGTTGTCCTACACTGGCCCCCACTGGCAGGCTCAGAAATAGTAGCAGCATTCAGAGATGGAGATACTATGAAGCTGATGGAGATTATGATTTAGGGCTCCTCATTCACCTGGGGATTCTTCCAAGGCCCAGGCAATTCAGTCAATATGATTTTGTAACATTTGCTAAAGAATTTTTATTTATTGGCTAAGTTGAGGGCAACAGATAAAAGCCTGAAACTTGAGAATATTGAAAATGAGGAAAAAGACGCCTGTAGAACAGAGTCATAAATTAGGCAACTTGTACTTCAGCACAGTGAAATCTACTATAAACCTCATCCTTCCAAGGTGTCTTGGTGGCTTAGCTGGTAAGTGCCCGACTCTTGATCTCAGGGTCATGAGTTCAAGCCTTAACAAAACAAAGCAAAACAAAAAAATACTTTATCTTTCTATCAGTATCGGGCATGTCCAGACTGATGGGAGCTGTCATGTTAACACAACATCACATTTTGGTATATTACTTGTATTCGTTTTAACCTATGACTATAACGTATGAAATATCTTTATGTAATTATATCTTTTTTTAAAAGATTTTATTCATTCATTTGAGAGACAGTGAAAGCAATAGAGGTCATAGAGGGAGAAGCAGTCACCAGTAAGTGGAGAGCCCAACATGGGACTCGATCCCAGGACCCTGAGATCATGACCTGAGCTGAAGGCAGACCCTTTAGCAACTGAGCCACCCAGGCACCCCAATGTAATGTATCTTAAACTTATCTTTCACTGACCTTTGATGTTCTCTCGTATTACTTTTATTGTTTTAGGTATTTTGGAATTTATTGATTTGTATTTAAAATAAACTGTTGACAAAGATTCACCAGAAATAATCTGAACAAGCAGAAAAATACAGTTAATACTACTGAAACACTAAAATAATTCAAGGACACATGGTTTATCCAACAAAACAATGCCTCTTAAATGCTGTCATTGATACAAAAACTGACTGCTTCTTTAAACACAGTGGCATAATCAACAATATTCAATCACTTCTGTTTTTTTCCTGAATACATAAAAATTAAAATGCCAATTAAAAATGAATATATCTTCTCTTTAAATGTTTCCGACAAATACAATTTCAATATTTTCATCCAACAGTGGTGTGGTTGAAGAGATTTTTCATTCATAAGTTAAACAATCCACCCAAACAGAACTGATACTCTAGAGGCTCATAGCGCAAATAAAGACTTTAGGAATGCAGCAAATGACATTTCTAACAAACATACCAAACAGATAAAATTCTTAGAAGATACACGCAAGAAGCCCCTCTAAGCAGCTGGCCACAGAACTAGAACATTTAACCATTTTACTATTGATTTAAATGGGACTCTAGATGCTTCCAGAACTCTCATCTTGGGCTTTGTATTTTGCTTTTCCACTTTCACTAATGACACAAACATGATTCAAATCCCTGAAATATTCATTATAGTCAAGGGCATATCCTACAACAAACTTGTCTGGAATTTCAAATCCAACAAAGTCTGGTCTGTATCCAATACTTTGAGGAGTCCTTTTCACCAGCAAACTTGCAACCTTGACCATCTTTGGATTATACTGCTGGACCAAGGAAAGCAAGGTTTGCATTGTTTTGCCTGTTTCAATTATATCTTCAACAATCAAGACATTCTTTCCAGTTAAAGTTGAAAGATCATCTCCACCAATTACTTTTATGTCCCTTGTTGACTGGTCATTACAGTAGCTTTTCAGTCTAATAAAGTCTACAGTCATAGGAATGGATCTATCACTATTTCTGTTCAGTGCTTTAATGTAATCCAGCAGGTCAGCAAAGAATTTATATCCCCCCTTGAGCACACAGAGGGCTACGATGTGATGGCTTCCCATGTCCTTCATCACATCTCGCGCAAGCCGTTCCGTCCTGTCCATAATTAATCCATGAGGAATAAACACCTTTTCCAAATCCTGAGCGTAATGATTAGGTATACAAAATAAATCTAGGTCATAACCTGGTTCATCATCACTAATCACAATGCTGGGGCTTCGGGTTGCCATAACGGAGCTGGCTGGTGCGTGGACTGAGGGCAGTTCTCTTCTGTATTACTTTTAGTTTTAGTTCTTAAAGATTTTTCAAGCTCAGTAAATTCCTGATAGATAAACAGGGATTTTTTTTTAAATAACAAGAAAAGTAGACAAAAAAGTAACATACTTACAATTTACTCTTTGAAAATCATAGGTATCAATAATTTTAATAGCCACATTTCATCATCTTGAAGTAACATAATATATCATTTAAAAACAAAATTATTAATTTCCAATAAATATTAAATACTAAATTCATGCAATTTTTTAAAAAATTCTAGAATATAGAAATTGAGATTTAAGACCTTATAAAGCATATTTAAAAATAATGGCATAGTATTATCATACTGTTAAATAACTTACTTTTCTTACTTAACAAGATATAATAGGTTTGTTTTGCCAACTTGACAAGCTAATTCTAAAGTTTATATGGAAATACAAGTACCAAGAAAAGCAAAAGACACTCCTAAGGTGGAAGAACATGTTCTACTGGATATCAAGCTATAGTAATTAAGACAGAAGCTAATATGATAAATGGTAAAATTCTAAAGACTGGAACAATAAAGAAAAGTTAACTTTTTTATGGAAGAGGAATTAGGATCAGATGGGGTGAAAAAGTGAGGACTTCTTGGTGCTGACAACATTCTCTTAATTTGGACATTGAATACCTAGGGATTTATTTTATTGATTAAATTATAAAATTATTTTTATGTTTTTAATTCTATAATTATAGCATTTATTATATATGGTATAGCATATAATATTTAAAATTATAGATTATTAAATAACAAATATTATTAATGACTATTCATTAAACTGTATACTTGCATTTCATGTACTTTTCTGTATTCACATTGCAATTTATAATAAAAAAAAGTTAAGATATGTAAAACATCCAGCACATAGTAAATATCCAATTAAGGGTAGCTACTATTGCCATTAAAAAAAAAAAAAAAAAAAAGAGGCAGTGGATTTGTGACAATCTCCAAGAAATATAGCTAACTGGATGAAAACAGAACCATGTATGTAGCATTCTCCATCACTATTTTTAAATTAGGAATACACACACACATACACACACACACACACACACACACACACACTGCATATGAATATGAATAAAACCTCTCTAGGCTACACAAGAAAGTGGTGATGGTGGTTATCTTTACCAGTAGAGGAGTAAGGCTGGGATAGGGTGGCAGGCAGACTTATTTTCATTGTATATTATACATTGTACCCTTTGGATTTTGTACCACATACATAATTTCCTATTTCAATTTATTTTTAAGCATTTATTATTTAAGTAATCGCTACAGCTAACGTGGGGCTTGAAGTTGCACACTCCTCTGACTGAGCCAGGCAGACACCCCTATTTTAAAAATTTAGAGATTTAGGATACATATTGTCACTCAAATATCATTCAGGTTCTATAGAGGTAGCTCTTTATACTTAGTAGCTTATTTTACTTCAACAGAAAATTTAAAACAGAAGAAAAATTAAAATATTTTCTCTGTAAAATGAAAAGGCTTCAGTCAATCAAATACAGGCACGCCTGGGTGGCTCAGTTTGTTAAGCATCTACCTTCCGCTCAGGTCATGGTCCCAGGGTCCTGGGATGGAGCCCCACGTCGGGCTCCCTGCTCACAGGGGAGTCTGCTTCTCCCTCTGTCTCTCCCACCACTTGGCCTGCTTTCCCTCAAATAAAAATCTTAAAAAAAAAAAAAAAAAAAAAAATTAAAAATTTAAAAAAAACAATAAAATACCTTTATCATAACAACAGCCTTGTGAGGAAGCAAAATTGTATACATTTCACACACTACTGAACAGAGCCTCAGAGAGATTAAATGACTTGCCCTAATCATAGCTAGTTCGGTGATAGAACTATAACTAGTTTTTATGCTTCCAAACCTCATGTGCTTTTCTCTCAATCACACTATCTGACACAGCATGCCTTCCTAAATGTCTTCCACCAGGGGAGCGGGGGAAGTAAAGAAGATGCACTATTGAGACGCCTGGGTGGCTCAGTTGGTTAAGCGGCTGCCTCCGGCTCAGGTCATGATCCCAGCATCCTGGGATTGAGTCCCACATCAGGCTCCTTGCTCAGCAGGGAGCCTGCTTCTCCCTCTGCCTCTGCCTGCCACTCTGCCTGTGCTCACTCCGACAAATAAATAAATAAAATCTTAAAAAAAAAAAAAAGAAGAAGATGCACTATTTGTAGCTTCTCATTTGTGTGTGGGGAGGGTTCCCTATTAATCAGAAAATTCTCTTTTAAAAAGTCAAGGGTCACCTCTGTGGCTCAGTCGATTAAGCATCTGCCTTCAGCTCAGATCATGATCCCGGGTTCCTAAAAGCCCCTCGTTGGGCTCTCTGCTCAGTGGGGAGCCTGCTTCTCCCTCTCTCTCTGCAGCTCCCCCTGCTTGTGCTCCCTTTCTCTATCAAATAAATAAAACCCTTAAAAAAAAAAAAAGTCAAGACAAAGAAAACTAATTGCATAACACATTGCACTTTCAAAAGCGCACACACACACAAAAAAGCTACATGATTTATACCTAGTATTGTTCCTGGCTCAGGTGTCAGGAAGATACTTTTGTTTTACTCCTCACTTGTTTAATAAAAGTTAAGGCCCAGTCTCTCTTTTCTTTCTTTTTTTTTTTTAAGATTTTATTTTTTTAAAGTAACCTCTACACCCAGTGTGGGACTCCAAGATCTCACATTACAACCCCAAGATCAAGAGCTACATGCTCTACTGACTGAGCCAGCCAGGCACTCCTACAATCAGAGTTTTCTTGAAGTAAATGCTCTAAGAAAAGGGAAGTTCAGGGTTCTAAGGGCTGAGTCTCTTAATAAAAAAGACATCTATCTAACCATATAAGAGAGTAATTAGAGCACTTAAAAAATATTTCCAAAAATATGTCAAATTCAACATAATTACCATACATTATTTCCCATTGAAAGAAATCTTGAAAATTCATTCTCACGAGATGGGTTTCTTGAAGAGCTTCTAAAATTTCTTCTCATGGTATAGTCACATGATTAATAGCATTCCTATTACCCTACAACTTCCCACAGACTTTTATATACAGTATCTTATCTGATCCTTGAAACAAGCTGCTAAAGCCAACAGGACAGAAATCCCTGACATACAACAGATAAAAATACTGAGGCTCTGGTAGGTTTGTTCCCCAAGGTCATGTACCTTATCTTTTAGCTGAATATTCTCCCCAACAGAGGATGTGGAAAATTCTCAGTTATCAGGGTCTAAACATTCAATTTGTCAATTACATAAGTCTTTTCCTTTTCCTTCCTGTTGTATGCGTATAATTCCCTTTCAGAAAGGAAGATTTAAGAGCTAAATGACATCCAATCCTGATCAGTCCCAACTCTGCTTAGCTGAGATCAGATGGGAAATAGAAATCTATTTTCTTACCCATAAGAGCGTTAAGCCAAACGAGCTGGTTTAAATTACTGGATAAAACTCTACATTTGTAGACTTTTGTAGATTGTAGATTTTGATTTTGTAGATTGTAGATTTTGATGGGATACACTCATCAAAATATTTGTAAACTATGTAACTACTCTATACCCTAAATGAGATATAAATCTTATAAACCCAAAGCTCAGGATGATAATCTAAACCACAGAAATTAAAAATCAAATTGCCAAGGCTCAAATCCTGGCTCTCTATTTTAGCTGTGTAATCTCCTGGGCAAGTTTCTTTACCTCTTGGGGCTTCTTCACATTCCTTAGCTCTAAAATAAGGGTTTAAAAAATGCTTTCATAAAAGTTGAAAGATAAGCACATAAAGTGTTTAGCAAAGTGTCTAGTGCTTAGTTAAGTACTGATAATTTGGCACCAATACTATTATTGGCATTTAACATTCAGGAAACTAGATTTATCTATGCATTTTTCTATTCAATCCATAAAAGACCACACTTTGGGTTATACAGTAACATATACCTAATATACTTGGTTTTAAAAAGATATTACAACCACCAATATACTCATTCCCTTTGGGAGTTAGCCAGATATCACTTATCTAAATCTTAGGAACAAGAGTTGCAAAAGATTACGCCATCTATCAATGACAAGGCTGAAACTGAGAGCTTTGCTTTTAAGGGAAATAGATGTTACATATACAAAGTTTGTTTGAAATTATATGAAGCTGGAAAGTGGCTGGATGGTAATTTCTATCTTAATAATGGACTGATGCAAACTACAGAGGGTCAGTATTACGGCAGTATTACAAGCCCTGTTGTAAGATGGGTGATGCAACTTCAATAGTCAATCCTGAGTCACCAGCATAACCTTTGAGAAGCAGTGAAGGAGAAAGGAAAAATTCTTGAGTACTGACTCCTAAGCTGAACATCTTAGTAAACCCTGTGTAAGATGTTTCAGTCCTATTTGGACAAGGTATGATGAATACCATGAATCTCAAGAATACATTTAGTGGAAAAATACTGGAGTCATCAGTTCCTATGATAAAGTCCCATGCATTTTTGTAAGATCTCAAAATATTTTGTATCAGTCCATAGCAGGTCCTCCAAAAAGATTTGCTGAATGAACCATTAAAAAAAAAAAAAAAAAGAACAAAACTGAGAGCATTGGCTATGAAGCCAAGCGGACTTGGATATCAATTCTAAGTGCATCACTCACCAGCTCTATGACTTTAAGCTACTTATTTAATATTTCAGTCCCAATTTTCTCATCTGGAAAACGGGAAATTCAAGTATTAAACTGTAAGGGCCGAATGGCATAGGAAACCAAACAATGGTTGGCACATAGTAAGTCTACAGTAAATAGCAGCGTCTATTATTTTTTGCTACAGGTTGTTATACAAGAGTAAAGGCAATCTCAAAAAGTCTTTGTCTATCAAATGGGTTCAAGCACACTCTGACCTTTTCCAGGAAGAGTGAAGTTAGAAAGGTATCAAGAATAAAGGACGGGGAAGACCTTGCAAATGACAACCAAATGATAAATGATAATGATAATCGGGGCCACAAAGGAAAAAAAAAAAAAAGAAAAAGAAAAGAAAAAAAAGATGAGCAGAGAAGGAGAGCTAGAAAAATGGTACATCTCAAGGTGGGAGCGATGGCATTAGTAAGCTCTTCAGGAGAGGGCTGCCACACCGGGGTGGGGACTCGGGGCGAGGAGGCAGTTACTTTGGCCAGCCCTGTGACTTACCGTGGGGTAGGTTAATGTGAAGTAGCCTGGTATAAATAAATATAGGTGGCTAGGGAGAGCAGAGCCGACAGAATGGCTAGGAGCCACGATCTGCGGCCGAGCGGTGCTCCGGCCAGGACCCAGCTCGAGGGCTGCGGGCTGGATAACAACAAAAAGCCCTGAGGCTCGGACACCCCAGAACCGTAGCGGCTATAAAGGGCAAAGAAATTTCTTCTGAGGTGATCACAGCATCTACGCTGAGACCTGCCTGCCTGGGACGGGTTGGAAGCTGGGAAGAGGAAGAGCCGCTTCCCGCTTCCAAGATGAAGGACGGAGGAGGGACAAACAGACAGGGGGGAACCAGAAGCAAGAGACCCAAATCCCACCGCCTCGAGGGAATCACGCACTGCACACTAGCCTCGGCCCCCCAGGGCCCAGCGTGGAAGGCGGGACTTCTGCCGTTACCTGCGGAAACGGCCTCCGGGTGAGAGGTCGCATGAGGGACAGGCAGCTGCTGAACCAGTGGGGCCTGCGCCTGGAGCGGATGTTGCCTCCCATTGGTGGCTGTCGGGTGCGGCCAGCAGCCAATGAGTCCGCCGGGGGGGCGTAGCGGTGACGTTTGTTGCGGAGGAGGCCGCTTCGAATCGGCGGCGGCCAGCTTGGTGGCCTGGGCCAATCAGCGGCCTCCAACGAGTAGGGCCTTCGCCAATCGGTGGCCTCCACGACGGGGCTGGGGGGAGGGTATATAAGCGGCCTCGGCGAAGGCGCGGTTGACGCTGGCTGAGACATCACAGGCTCATCAACTTGGGGGGTTTTTGTGAGTCTGAGAGGTAAGCGCCGCGGCCTGTCTTTCCGGACCTGCCCTTCGCCTTGTCTGCTTTGCCTGCTCACCCCGGGCCCTGTACCTTCAGATCAGTAACCTCGGTCCGCTCGGGTGTTGTGGCCTGTGGCTGGATTGCCTGTGACGTCCTGCCAGCCTGCTGACCGACTGGCCTACGGCGCCGGCAAGATGAAGCTGTCCCTGGTGGCTGCGGTGCTGCTGCTGCTCGGCGCGGCGCGGGCCGAGGAGGAGGACAAGAAAGAGGACGTGGGCACGGTGGTAGGCATCGACCTGGGGACCACCTACTCCTGGTGAGTGGGGTTTCTGGAAAGGGGGGAATGGGGCGTGGCCTCCTGGGCCACTGTGAGAATCACGGTGCTGATTCCTGGCGTTCTTGGTGATTTTTCTCTGCCAGCGTCGGGGTGTTCAAGAACGGCCGCGTGGAAATCATCGCCAACGATCAGGGCAACCGCATCACGCCGTCTTATGTGGCCTTCACTCCGGAAGGGGAGCGTCTGATCGGCGACGCAGCCAAGAACCAGCTCACCTCCAACCCTGAGAACACGGTCTTCGACGCCAAGCGGCTCATCGGCCGCACGTGGAACGACCCGTCCGTGCAGCAGGACATCAAGTTCCTGCCGTTCAAGGTGCGATGGGGTTTTCCTCACCCGAACGGAGGTGGGCGGCTGTGGTCGGAGTGTTTTTTAAGATTAAGAAGTTGCTGGAAAATGGTGGAGACAACAGGAAGGGCACAGACCTAGTGTGTTTGTAGTAACTTTTATTGAGTAATCTTGGTATGTTACAAAACTTGCTCGAAGAAAGCTTGGCCGGCAGAGACATTTCACACGTTAACTGTCCTGTCTCCATCGTTTAGGATTAAGAGCCTGATTAAAATTGAGGAGGCTTGTCTTCGTCAGGCACCCATATTCCTTAACCTATTTCTAGTCAGTATGCGGTTCCAGGCGATCAAAGTAAACCAAACCATGGGGGAGGAAGTGGGACTCAGACAGCCCTCTAAGTTTTCAATGTTCTTGCTTCTGTGCCTGGAAGTAATGATCGTTCTGTAAAATAGGTGGTTGAGAAGAAGACTAAACCATACATTCAAGTTGATATTGGAGGTGGGCAAACAAAGACATTTGCTCCTGAAGAAATTTCTGCCATGGTTCTCACCAAAATGAAGGAAACTGCAGAGGCTTACTTGGGAAAGAAGGTAAATATTTCTAGAACGGTGTTAAGTAATTCTATTTTTACTATTCTTGATTTATTGTGTAGATGCCTTCATTGTTTTAATAATTTTGAATCTGAATGACATCTATGTATATCAGTTTTAATTACTTGCATGTTTTACTGTGGGCCAAACAAAATATTAAGGACTTTTCATGTATTACCATGTAATGCTTGGAAATCCGTGGGTATAAAATTACATATTATTATACACACCTAACAAATTGTCTTAGAAACTAAAGTGGTGTTCTTTTGTTTTGTTTTGTTAAGATTTTATTTATTTGACAGAAAGAGATCACAAGTAGGCAGAGGGGCAGGCAGGGGGAGTGGGTGAGCAGAGATCCTGATGTGGGGCCCGATCCCAGGACCCTGAGATCATGACCTGAGCCGAAGGCAGATGCTTAACCAGCCATCCAGGCGCCCCTAAAGTGATGATTTGAGTGCAACTTATATAAGAGGTAAACCGTGTGATAAAATACATTAACTTACCTTTTGTTATTCTTTTAGGTGACCCATGCAGTTGTTACTGTACCAGCCTATTTCAATGATGCCCAACGACAGGCAACCAAAGATGCTGGGACTATTGCTGGATTGAATGTCATGAGGATCATTAATGAGCCGTGAGTGTTAATTCAAAAGCATGGCATATTTTCCAAATCGGGGGAATGTAAACTAAACTTTTTTTTCTTTCTCTTTCTCTTAACAGTACAGCAGCTGCTATTGCTTATGGCTTGGATAAGAGGGAAGGGGAGAAGAATATCCTGGTGTTTGACCTGGGTGGTGGAACTTTCGATGTGTCTCTTCTCACCATTGACAATGGTGTCTTCGAAGTCGTAGCTACTAATGGAGATACTCATCTGGGTGGAGAAGACTTTGACCAACGTGTCATGGAACACTTCATCAAACTCTACAAAAAGAAGACTGGCAAAGATGTTAGAAAAGATAACAGAGCTGTGCAGAAACTCCGGCGGGAGGTAGAAAAGGCCAAACGGGCCCTGTCTTCTCAACATCAAGCAAGAATTGAAATTGAGTCTTTCTATGAAGGAGAAGACTTCTCTGAGACTCTGACACGGGCCAAATTTGAAGAGCTAAATATGGTATGTTCTTGGGGTTTTTTTTGTTTTGTTTTGTTTTTGGGTTTTTTTGTTTTTGTTTTTTTGGGTTTTTTTTGCTTTGCTAATGGGATCTAGTTAGACTTTGTGTTTAGGGTACTGTATTTAGGTATGTAGACAATATCTAGGTACAATAGGCATCATCACAGTAATTGTGTTCTCTATTCCAGGACCTGTTCCGTTCTACCATGAAGCCTGTCCAGAAGGTGCTGGAGGATTCTGACTTAAAGAAGTCTGATATTGATGAAATTGTTCTTGTTGGTGGCTCTACTCGAATCCCAAAGATTCAGCAACTGGTTAAAGAGTTCTTCAATGGCAAGGAGCCATCCCGTGGCATCAACCCAGATGAGGCTGTAGCATATGGTGCTGCTGTCCAGGCTGGTGTCCTCTCTGGTGATCAAGATACAGGTATGTCCCTGTCACAGCATCTTCCACAGTACTTTCACTTCAATAGCTTGATAGGTACTTCAATAGCTTGATGGGAAGAGTATAACTATCTTTTGCTTTACAAGGTAATAGAACATGAGCAACAGGGTCTCACAGCTAGTAAAGGATAGAGTGAGGACAAGACCTGGCTCAGTTTCAAGATCATTAGCGGCTATATTGAATTCAATGCTTCTAAAATGATTCTGCATTAGAACCTCACATTAAATGGCAAGTTGGAGAAGATAAAGTTACACAGTTCCAGGGGAGACTGCTTAGTAGTGTTCTTGTGACTCTTGAATTGGAATTTAACTTTGGTTAACTTTACCTTTGCAGGTGATCTGGTACTGCTTGATGTGTGTCCCCTTACACTTGGTATTGAGACTGTGGGAGGTGTCATGACCAAACTGATTCCAAGGAACACTGTGGTGCCCACCAAGAAGTCTCAGATCTTTTCTACAGCTTCTGATAACCAACCAACTGTTACAATCAAGGTCTATGAAGGTAATACCCTACGTTTGTGAATGACATACTATGTTTTTGAGAAGGATGTTTTCTTAATATATTCTATTGAAATGAGAAAGGAAAGAAATATTTGCTATTTTCAGACAGGGTCCCTAATATGACTAGTGTTGAGTTTGGTAGAGTCAGCCCCAAAATCTAGTTCTTACCTTGCTATCTGGCACTCTTTGCCTTTAAAAATAACTTCTGAGCTGGCTTCTAGAAATGTTGATAATGCTGTAGATGAAATTCAATTAAAAGTTAGTAGTAACTTAATAGTCCCGCTTGCTACTCCTTATAGATCAATACTGACCCACTTCTAGCTTGATAAGCATGCCCGTGCCACTGTAGGCTCTAACAGACTGAAATACAAGGATCCAGATCCACTAATGTTTGTCAGTAACAACTAACAAGTTTTGTTTTTTTGTTTTTTGTGGGTTTTTTTTTTTTTTTTTTTTTTTTTGGTGTAACTTCTAGGTGAACGACCCCTTACAAAAGACAATCACCTTCTGGGAACTTTTGATCTGACTGGAATTCCTCCTGCTCCCCGTGGGGTCCCACAGATTGAAGTTACCTTTGAGATAGATGTGAATGGCATTCTTCGAGTGACAGCCGAAGACAAGGGTACAGGCAACAAAAACAAGATTACAATTACCAATGACCAAAATCGCCTGACACCTGAAGAAATTGAAAGGATGGTTAATGATGCTGAGAAGTTTGCCGAGGAAGACAAAAAGCTCAAGGAGCGCATTGACACCAGGAATGAATTGGAAAGCTATGCTTATTCTCTAAAGAATCAGATTGGAGATAAAGAAAAGCTGGGAGGTAAACTCTCCTCCGAAGATAAGGAGACCATGGAAAAAGCCGTAGAGGAAAAGATTGAATGGCTAGAAAGTCACCAAGATGCTGACATTGAAGATTTCAAAGCTAAAAAGAAGGAACTAGAAGAAATTGTTCAGCCAATTATCAGCAAACTCTATGGAAGTGCAGGCCCTCCCCCAACTGGTGATGAGGAACCAGCAGACAAAGATGAGTTGTAGACATTGCTCTGCTAGTGCTTAAATATTGTAAATACTGGACTCAGGAACTTTCGTTAGGAGAAAATTGAGAGAACTTAAGTCTCGAATGTAATTGGAATCTTCACCTTGGAGTGGAGTTGAAAATGATATAGCCTAAGTGGCTGTTTACTGCTTTTCATTAGCAGTTGCTCACATGTCTTGGGGTGGGGGGAACGGAAGAATTGGCTATCTTAAAACGTGGGTAAAAAAGCTGGGTTAGGGCGTGTGTTCACCTTGGAAATGTTCTATTTAACAATTGGGTCATGCGCATCTGGTGTAGGAACTTTTTCTACCATAAGTGACACCAATAAATGTTTGTTATTTACACTGGTCTAATTTTTGTGATAAGCTTCTAATTAAGTCATTTGTTTCAAGGTTAAATTCTCGCTTGTGTGGAGGGGCGTTGGGTCTTAACACTTTCAGGGAATTTGCCTAATGTTAACCTAGTTTAAGAAAGGGGTGGGGGACCCCTGGGTGTCTCGGTTGAGCGTCTGACTCGACTTGCTCAGGTCATGATCTCTGTGTTGTGGGGTTGGGTTGTCCCTCTCCCTCTGCTTCTCCACCTTGTTCCCCCTTCCCTCTTCCTCAGATCTTTAAAGAAAAGAGGGAGGGCAGTAGGGAGGGACACTTGGGTGGTACAGTGAGCTAAGCAATCGACTCTTGGTTTTGGGTCAGGCTATGATCTCAGGCTCACGAGGTTGAGCCCCCTTTCAGCTCCCAGCTCAGCACACTGCTTGAGATCTTCCTTGCTATCTGCCCCTTCCCCAGACCACCCCTTCTACCCCCACTCCCACAATAGAAAATCTTAAAAGAGGGGCGCCTGGGTGGCTCAGTCAGTTGGGCTCTGCCTTCGCCTCAGGTCATGATCCTGAGGTCCTGGGATTAAACCCCAGATCAGGCTCTCTGTCCACCAGAGAGTCTGCTTCTCCACCTCCCTCTGCTCCTCCCCCTTGCTTGTGCTCACACAAGCAGTCTCCCTCTCTGTTGAATAAATAAAATCTTAAAAAAATTTAAAAAGGGACAGAAAAGGTAAACATTCTTACCTAGACAAGGGTCATTTTTACAGTGCCCAAGGGTGGAGTTGTCTTGAATGTAGTTGAAATTTCCGATTTCCCCTTTAAAACTTTCTAGTGGCTTTTTATTACCAATGCTTTGCAGCTGCTATTCTAAGACTTGGTATGAGTGACAGATCATGGATGTTAACTTTATACACCTGGACTTAGTTCATAACTTTAGGATACAAAGGTGTATTTTAAAACTTCTGCTATGTCAGAATCTCCCTCTCTGAAATTTCTCATTAGTGGTCTGGAGTGGGATCTAGGATGGTGATCCTGAAACCATTTGAAGCCCTACTACAATTGTGGATCAAAGGCAGTCATTTGTATCAAAAGAGGTTCAAGATTACTTTGACTGGTTCCCTGAGGAAACAAATGATCTAAATGAATAATTTGTGTGATCAATAAAGGGCAGGCTCTCTGGTGCTAATAAGAAATCCAATACTGCTCAAGGATAAGTATTTTATAGGTGGGCAACCAGCTGAAAGGTTAATTGGCTAACTGTGGCAGAAATGAAACCTGAGGGCGTGCGTGATTATTTTATTCTGAGGCCCAGATCCTGCTACAGTGCCCCGGAAGCATTTGGACAAGCCTAAAGCGTAATACGGAAGATCTTCAGGCCAAATTCCACACAAACCTTAAAAGTGATCTGCAGGGGGCACCTGGGTGGCTCAGTGGGTTAAGCCTCTGCCTTCGGCTCCTGTCATGATCTCAGGGTCCTGGGATTGGGCCCTACATCGGTCTCTGCTCAGCGGGGATCCTGCTTTCCCCCCTCTCTCTGCCTGCCTCTCTGCCTACTTGTGATCTCTGTCAAATAAATAAATCTTAAAAAAAAAAAGAAAAGTGATCTGCAGTGCTGTGTGCTGTGGTGTTAGCCGGCGGTTGGGAAAGACGAGGACCATTTTTCGTCCCTGTCCCCAGTGGCTCTCAGTACCAAATACCAACAGGCTGCACCTCTTTCTGGAGAGCAGCTCTGAATACTAGAAAGATAGACTTCAACCTGTAAATGTCCATTCCCTGATTTATACAGCCTTATTCAACATCTTTGTGGTCAATTTTCTTTTTTAAAGATTTTATTTTTATGTAATCTCTACACGCATGGGGCATGAATTTACAACCCTGAGATCAAGCATCACATGTTCTACTGACTAAGCCAGCCGGGTGCTCCTTTGTAATCAATACTCCAAAGCAATCACATTTACTTAAGCTATATTGCTGGTAAAACCCTTTTAATAGAGGTTTTTGCACTTGGGCTATCCCATTTCCTCACCTACTGTGTAGGTGAGAGCAAGAGGGATATAGTGTGCAAAAAATATTTTGGAGGTATAAAACAGCTAAAGTTTCATTTAACTTCTCTGAAAGTCTGTCATTTAATAAAAATGTGGCATGTATTAGTCAACTACAGTCACAATACAGTCATTATAGATTTCCCCTTCTGTGTTCATCCCGCCGAACACAAAACAGAGCAGTATGTCAGCCTGACTTTCCTCATGTGAGTCACCACCTTCGGTCACTCCTTTGTCGTTGGAATACCCTTTCTCAGTATCACAGTTTAGAGTGACAGAATTTGAATCTTCTTTCTCAGAAGTACACATCACTGGCCACGGAATGACACACATGGAATGATCCAGTCGTCCAGGGGATAGAAAAGTGTCAAATTTAAGCAAGGTCCAATGCTGCTTTTCTATGTTAGAGAAAAGATAAACATACAAAGGCTCTGTGTTAAGAAATTTCCAGAAATGCTCAGTGATTTGCTATATCAGCCCTAACAGAAATAGGAAGCAACAGAAAAATCTAGGGCACCTGGATGGTGCAGTTGGTTAGGTGTCTTGGAATCCTGGTTTTGGCTCAGGTCCTAATCTCAGGGTTGTGAGATTGAGCCCCATGTCCGACTCTGTACTCAGTGTAGAGTGGGCTTGTGATAATCCCTTTCCCTCTGCCCCTCCCCTTCATGCTGTCTCTCTCTCTCTCTCTAAACTAAATAAATCTTAAAACAAAAAACAAAAAACTAATGGTTGCTGCTTTAATGATGTCATTCCCTGAAGTCTGGCCTTTGTTCCTTTGGATTTAGATGTGGAGGGAAAAAACAAAGCACCTTGGTACTTTTCAAACAACAGTCACATTTGCTTAAACATTTGTTTAAAGACCCACAGTGAACACCTGCTCACCTATGTGATACTGGTACATTGTACCCAGCGCTCCTGTGGGAGTCATCCCTCCAAAGATATACAGGCGTTTCCCCACAGCCACAGCTGAGTGGGCAGCACAGCCTGTGGGAGGTACCCCAGTGGGACTTAGCTTCTGCCACTGCATGTCACCTGCCAAGAGAAAGCAAGTGGGTACAACATGACCTAGAAGATGGATTCCACCTTACCTGTCAGACTCCTGCAGTGTGCAAACCGATCCACTCAGCACTCTGAGAGGTAATACAGCAAGGTTTAATGGGCGCAGAAATTACTTGAGGGAGCTTCAAATTCCCTTTGGGTGTCCAGGGAGGGAGGAGGAGCTCAGTACTCCCTGGTTTTAGCAAGTATCTCAGATGATTCTGACGTAAGTGGTCTTTGGAGCTTACCGATTAACAGGATATGATCTTTGGTGAGTGTCACCACTTACTAATTTGGAGCCCAGAAGGAGTCAAGTTCTATGTGTGTGCACGTTTTAAATACTAGCACTTCCTTAGAAAGCAAAGTTGGGAGTGCTGGCTAGGCACTTTAAACATTTTGCTTGCTCACAACAGTCCTCTGAAACTGATATTACATTTGCCTACTCTCTTTTTAATGGTGAAAAAACAGAATCAAAGACGGAGACACTTGTCCAAGACCTCACAGCTAGCAAGAGGCACAGCTAGAATGTGTGTCTACTCAGGTCTGATGCTAGAACCTGTGTTCTCAACACTGTAACGTGCTGCCTCAAGCACCTGCTCGCAACCTATTTTGGCAAGGATATTTGCATCTTTTCAAACAGGCATTGAAATGAGGCACGATATTCTTGCATTTTAGGTTTACAGAATTACCATGGTAGGAAAGGAAGAGAAATTGCCAGGAAGCAGTTCCTCAGCACAAGCGAGTAGGACTTTCTTTTTTAAAATACACATTAAGGGGCACCTGGGTGGATCAGTGGGTTAAAGCTTCTGCCTTCAGCTCAGGTCACGATCCCAGGGTCCTGGAATCAAGCCCCGCATCGGGCTCTCTGCTCAGCAGGGAGCCTGCTTCCTCCTCTCTCTCTGCCTGCTTTTCTGCCTACTTGTGATCTCTGTCTGTCAAATAAATAAAATATTTTAAAAATAAAATAAATACACATTAAAATCCCTGTTGAGGGGTGCCCGGGTGGCCCAGTCGATTCTGCCTTTGGCTCAGGTCATGATCCCAGGGACCTGGAATCAAGCCCCATGTCTGGTTCCCTGCTCAGCAGGGAGCCTGCATCTCCCTCTCTGTCTGCCCTCCTCTTCCCCCCCACTCGTTTTCTCTCTCTGTGTGTCGAATAAAGCCTTAAAAAACAAATAATTTAAAAATAAAGCCTCAGTTGACTGCTGCAAGGAACACCTCCGTGAAGATATTTTTCCATCTGTCAATTCAAGGCAGGGGCCCAGCATCTCAGAGTTGGAAGGGAGAATCACCCAGCCTAACCAGAACAAGAATCCCAACCAGTGTCACCTAGCCTCAGATGTCACCAACCTAGAGAATCCTTTATTGGGCAAGATAGTCCAAAACACTGCATAGCAGTTCTCCTGCCTTCTGCCCACTGTTCTAATTCTTGTATTCTACAGTAACACAAAAGATGTTCATTTGTTTGTCCATCCAAGGCATGCACTCATCACCCTCAATCTACCAGACACTGTGTTAAGTGCTGGAAATATACTAGGGAACAAAAGAGACATAGCCCCTGCCCTAAGGAAGCTCATAGTCTGAAAGAATGACCCAGAATAAGTCCAAGATCTCTAGGACACATCAGCCCTTCAGACCCCTAGAGACAATTCTCATGTTCTCCCTTTCTTCTATTTCTTGTGTGTGTGTGTGTGTGTGTGTGTGTGTGTGTGTGTGTGTGTGCATGTAAGATTTATTTAAGAAGGAGAGAGAGAGGGAGAGCACGGAGGGAAAAGCAGGCTTCCCTCCTTGAGCAGGGAGCCCAATGTGGGACTCGATCCCAGGATCCAGAGATCATGCATGACCTGACCCAAAGGCAGATGCTTAATGGACTGAGCCACCTAGGTGCCCCCTCTTCCTGGTGTTTTTAACTATTTAGCATGACTACCTCCAGACACATTTGAAGTTGTCCATGCCCCTCATGGGCACAGGGTTAATGGTTAATGCCAGCCAGGGAATACAAAGAATAATGAATTTTAATGAAGGAGCAGGGTTGTTGGAAGCATAAGAGATAATTAATAGCTGGGTACATAGCAAGTACTCAGAAAGGGATGGCTTTCATTGGTTTTATTATTTATTATTATTCAGGCCACAATTGACAGAAATCTAGCCAAGATTCTGCTAGCTGGCCGGTTACCCACATTTAAGAGCAGCGCTATATTCTATCAAAGCATATTTTATTTAATTTTAAGAAGACAAACCCCCATGCACTCTACCCTACTTACTTATATCAATGCAATGGAGATCATCATAGAATCTGTCCCCTGCCAAGCCTCCATGGATGAAGAGCTTTGTCCCTGCAGCCACCATCACATGACCATGCCGGGGGGATGGAGGTTTTCCAAGTGTTTCCGGCTGTGACCAGGTCATAGTGTCTAGAAAAGTAAATTCACGGACATCAGATGAAAAAGCTAGGAAGAAGAAGCTTCACTTCCCAGCAAAGAGACCTTGGGGTCATTCACTTCAACATGCTAACCCAAGCCAGGCCTCCCTTCTCCCACAGCCCATACAGCCTCTGCCTGAACACTTCCAGGGCTGGAGAATTCACTACCTAACATGCCTGCCCCTTCTACTGGGCATTGGGAAACTATTCTTTGCTTTGGCCTGGAACTGTTCCAGAGTTCAAAAGAATGAGACTGCTTCTTCCATGACAGGCCTTCACAGTATATCTTTGACTGATTTGCTGGAAGCACGGGGGTAAAAAAAGACTACTTTCAAATGTAGCAGCGCCTGCTAAAGTGTCAGTATAGAGTAGGAGTCAGAACACGAGGTATGGAGTTAAAACTGGCTCATTTCATTGAACAACTTTGTGGCCTTGTACCAGCGAATTCCCTAAGCTCTAGTTTTCACAGTTGTAAAATGGGCGTAAGCATACTACCTAGCTCTCAGGGTTAAAGTATGGATTAAATGAGATGATGTACATAAGGCATAGGCTCAGAGGAAGTACTCAGTGCGTGAGAGTTTATGTTAGAATTGCTATGGGTGGCATGTCTAAAGGTTGTGCATGGAGCCCCACTGTTTGAAGGAATACAGTTTGAAATAATCTGAAAAAGGTTTATGCACAAACACATTCATCATAGCATTGTTTGTAAGAGAAGAGAACTGAAAATAGCTTCAGTGCCTCAACAGGTTATTACTACAGTCATGACAGAACAGTATGTATTTATTAAAAATGTTGAAGACTGAGGCACGTAGCTGGCTCAGTCAGTAGAGCACGAGACTCTTAATCTCAGAATCAGTTCGAGGCCGACCCTGGGTGTGGAGCCTACTTAAACAAAAAGGGACGCCTGGGTGGCTCAGTGGGTTAAAGCCTCTGCCTTCATCTCAGGTCATGATCCCTGGATCCTGGGATCGAGCCCCAGGACGCCTGCTTCCTCCTCTCTCTCTGCTTGCCTCTCTGCCTACTTGTGATCTCTGTCAAATAAATAAATAAAATCTTAAAAACAAACAAACAAATAAATAAAAATGGTGCAAACCTCCCGATCACAGGGAAAGTGCTTAAATGAAAAATATAGGATACAAATATTACATGTAGAATTATCTCTGCTATTTTTAAATTTTATTTATTTTTATTAAGTAGACTCTACGCCCAACCAGTCCCATGCTCTAGTGACTAAGCCAGCCAGGTGCCCCATCTCTGCTGTTTAAAAAAAAAAAAAAAAAAAAGACTGTAAACACACTGAGAAGTGAATGATTTGGGAGTGAAAGTATTTTATATATACAAATACATATAAAGCATACATATATATGTACATTTTTTCCTCAATCCTTAGAGTTTCATGTATTCAAAACCAACATTAGTTAAAAACTTTAAAAACTTCCTTAAAAGATTTGCAAAGAGGAAAGTCATATACTGTGATGTGTCTTCATTCTTCCAATTTTACTTTGGAAGTTTGAAATTTTGCTTATTCCATCTTCTCAAAAAAGGCTGCATCTCTCTTGAAAAACACACATGAAAACTATTTTGGTCACGTTATTTGTACATTGTTATTCATCAATGCCTACTAGTAAGAGGAAGAAGTGCAAATAAATGCTCCTTACGTAAAAATCTGGCAAGAGGTCTCATAATTCCAAATGTTTACATCTTTTTCACCCAGGAACTCCACTCCTTAGCGTCTACTAAATGTTGGTAACATACACAAAAGCTAATGTATATGTTCGCTATCACACTGTCAGCAAAAAGTCAATCAGTAGGAAAATGAACGCAGAGCCTACCCACAGGATAGGCTCTGCAAGGAAACTGGTATTGACTTAGAAGACATCCATGTGTGTGATTAAATGAAGGGATCATCACGGTTCATCTTCCTGAAGTGCTCCCTGTACGCCAGCCACTCTACTATGCACCATATCACATTATCTCATTTAATCTTCCCAGCTCTTTTTAGTAGGCCCTATTGCTATCTCTATTTACAGATCAGTAAACTAAGACCTAGAGAGATTGACTGGTCAGAAGTAATATAGGAAGTGTGTGTCAGGTCTGGTCCTGAGTCCAGGTTCAGCAGCCTCAAAAATGCATGCTTTCACATACAGAGGTTGAGCCTCACCCCTGCAAATGTAAGCCGCAGAAATGTATTTATAATCTGATCCCCTGTGTGTGTTCCAAGGTTTCTGTATCATTTCAAAATTCGCAGAAAAGTCATAAATGTCCATTTACCCACATATGTCTGATTTATAAAGGCATAGGCAAGTCTAGGAGGAGACGTCGGGAACTGCTAAGAGTGTTTCCCTCTGTTTGGGGAGTAGAAAGGAAAAGGCTAAAGAGGAAACTTTGGCTTTTTTTTGCTTTATAAATTACACTGTTTAAATATTTTAAATTGACCATTTATACCTTTTTAAATGCACATGTTGCTGTGGTAAGGGACACGTCGAAGACATCTAGAAGTGAGACACTCAGACAAAGTGTCATTTTCTAACCTCTGCCTTCTATATCAGGTAAGCTGTAGGCTGGGGTGGCTCTGACCTGGTACGTGGCAGCCCTAGGGGACCCGCCAGTCCATACTTGCGTCAAACACATGCAGCTTCACATCCTGCACGGGCTGGGCACCTCTCTCTCCGCCCCCAAAGACATACAGCTGGTTTCCAATGGCTGCAGAGGATGTGTGGAATGTTCTTGGGGAGGGCGGAGGACTGGTCACCTCAGGCACGGTCCAAGTCCTCGTTTCTGGTCCGGAGAGAAAAGGCAGGCACCTAAAATATCCAGGCTGATGGACCTCATATCTTGACTCTGAGGCTAGGCACAGTTACCTTCCACACCCCCACCCCCAAGGTGGACAGCAGAAGTCTAGGAGGGTTCTCGTGCCAAGGAAATCAAGGAGGGGTAACAGGGGATACTGAGAATTTTCTCAGATAGAGTCAAATCCCCCAAGACTGAAAATTAAGAATGAGGTCAATTTGGTTTTAGACATCTTCCTTCAAACATCCCCTCTGAACGCTCTTCTCCTTTGCTGACTACCCTGGGCCCATTCAGAGCAGCCCAACACCTGCTAAAATTCTCTCCACTAGTGGCTAGAACCAAATGTGCCAAATTTCCCAGACTATGTGGCCATTAAAAGAAAATAGATAAAGCAATCACAGTGTCAGAAGTAATAATAATAGCTCCTTCTAAATAGTCCGTACTAAGTAAATACTAGTTTCTCCATTTTACAGATAAGGGAATTGAAGCAGAGACAGACGAAGTCATTTGTTTAAAGTGACATGGCTAGGGGCGCCTGGCTGCCTCAGTCAGTGGAGTGTGCAACTCTTGATCTTGGGGTTGTGAATATGAGACACACATTAGATGTGGAGATCTACTTAAAAAATAAAATCTACAATAAAATAAAATAAAGCTAATAAATGTCTGAGTTGGGATTCAGATTCCATTCAGTAATACCAAGATCGATGTATTTTTCACTCTTCTGACTTGAGAATAAAATTGAACCACCTGGGGGAGATCCAAAGAAGCTTCTCTCTTTTTAGAATGCAGCATGAGTTTTATAGAAACAGATGCATTGATTGAGCCCCTTCCTTGTGCAGAAACCTTGTCCTTAGCATTTTGTCTGTCATCCCCACTCAGTTCTAGAAGGTGGCTGGAAAGCGGCCTCATTTTGTAGGCGATGGAACTGAAGCTCAGAAAATTTAAACCCTTCCCCCCAGGTAAGAGCGCTTGTGAGTAGCAGAGCAGAAGTTTGAACTCAGATCTGTCAAAAGTCCCACGCTCGTGCCACCACGACACCCCAGGAATTATTTCTTGCCTAGGAAATTCTATGCCCTTTGTAAAGGTCTTTTTGTTGTTTTTTAAAGATTTTTATTTGAGAGAGAACCAGTGGGGAGATGAGGCGGAGAGAGGGAAGGAGAAGCAGGTTCCCTGCTGAGCAGGGAGCCTGACATGGGTCTCGATCCCAGGATGCTGAGATCATGACCTGAGCCAAACACAGATGCTCAACTGACAGAGCCACCCAGGTGCCCCTGTAAAGGTCTTCATTCAGCATCCAGAGTGCCACAGGAAGCATCTGTAATATGTATGGAACTCAAACACAAACTTGGAGATGAAACAAGTCTCAGCCTCTATCTAAAGCAAAATATAATTATCTCGAGAGTTATGGATCTTGGAGAGCTTTTGGATCTTAGGGGGAGTTAGAAGGTACACATCCTCTGGGATCAGAAAATCCTGGCATTGTGTTGCTCCCACATCAAAACACCAGCACAAATAACCACAAAGGACCCCTAAGCCTTTCAACAGACTGGACTTAGTAACGAAATAGCTAATGACTCACATTTTTCATATTTTGGGGGCATCGTGTCAACTTATACTTTCTAGAAGAGGAAAGGGATCTGGTAGAAAGTCAACTCCTCTGACAGAGGCTTTCTAAATTCTCTTTATTTTATTCAAATGGATGCCATCATTGAAAATCAAAAGGCTGGGGATCCAGATTCCATCTGCTAAACCATAGCTACATCAATCACAACAATTACTGAGCATTAATTGTGTGCCAGATACCGAGTGAATTTACATCCTGGCCAAACTTAACAAGGTAAGAACTATGACTATCCCAATGGAACAGAAGACAAACTGTCTGCACGCAAGCATCTTATTGACAGAGCCCTGGGCAAGAGTGGACTGTCATGTGAAAAATGTTCAGGCTGCTCATTGTTAACAAAATGCATATTTAAATAATTAGATAAAAGTCTGTTGCTGGGGCATCTGGGTGGCTCAGTGGGGTAAAGCCTCTGCCTTCGGCTCAGGGCATGATCTCAGGGTCCTGGGATCGAGCCCTGCATCAGGCTCTCTGCTCAGCAGGGAGCCTGCTTCCTCCCTCTCTCTCTGCCTGCCTCTTTGCCTACTTGTAATCTCTGTCTGTCAAATAAATAAATAAAATCTTTAAAAAAAAAAAAAGCCTGTTGCCTATTGAATCAGCAGTGTTTAAAAATGATAAATTCAAGAGCGCCTGGGTGGCTCAGTGGGCTGGCCTCTGCCTCCAGCTCGGGTCATGATCTCAGGGTCCTGGAATTGAGCCCCTCATTGGGCTCTCTGCTCAGCGGGGAGCCTGCTCCCCACCCCCTCTCTGCCTGCCTCTCTGCCTACTTGCGATCTCTCTCTCTCTGTCACTCTGTCAAATAAATAAATAAAATCTTTTTAAAATAAAAAGATAAATTCAGGGGTGCCTGGCTGGCTCACTGGCAGAATGTCCAACTCTTGATCTCAGGATTATGAGTTCAAGCCCCACACTAGGCACAGAGATTACTTAAAAACAAAATCCAAAAAAAAAAAAAAAAAAAAAATCCTGGGGCGCCTGGATGGCTCAGTTGGTTAAGCAACCAACTCTTGATTTCAGCTCAGGTCTTGAGCTCATGGTTGTGAGTTCAAGCCTCAGGGCTGTGAGTTCAAGCCCATGTGAGTTTAATCCCCATGTTCAAGGCCCAGGTTGTGAGTTCAAGTCCCACGAAAAATAAATAAATAAAATCTTAAAAATAAAAGATAATTTCAATGCCAGTCAGGAGTGAAAATGCACTATTAATCAGAGCTGGAGAGAGCAGCAGTTGGAAAACTCTGGAGAGCAAGTCGGTAGCATGGATCAAAAGCCTTTAAGTTCACAGTGTTTTACTTCGGTCTTTTTTATTCTGGGCATGAATACTTTTTTTTTTTAATATTTTATTTATTTGACAGATAGAAATCACAAGTAAGCAAAGAAGCAGGCAGAGAGAGAGGAGGAAGCAGGCTCCTCACCGAGCAGAGAGCCCAATGTGGGGCTCGATCCCAGAACCCCGGGATCATGACCTGAGCCGAAGGCAGAGGCTTTAACCCACTGAGCCACCCAGGCGCCCCCTGGACATGAATTCTAAGCAAATAATTGTCAATCACTTCTGAACAAAGATGTTCACACCTTGTTATTTACAATGGTAAAAATCTGAAAACAAACTAAGTATAGTGTTGTCACAAAATGGAGGATCATGCAGCCATTAAGTGATGTTAAAGCAAAGTTAATAGGAAACTATTTCTACAGTAACCATGAAATGAAAAGGAAAAAGGTACCATAGTGTAGAATTGAAATAGTATGAACTCAGGCTTACAAAAATGCAGAGAAATAAAAGAAAGGAAGCACACAGAGAGGTTATCAGTACCCTGAATGTCATAGGATCGTGGATGTCTTCTGTCCACTTTACACTTTTTTCAAATATTTTACAATGAATTATGTTTATGAAAAGAAAACAACCCAAAATTTTTAACTACAATTTTTTTTAAACTACAATTTTTAACAAAAAGACAAGTCCACCTCCCCTGGGAAGTTCAGGAACATTCTCTCAAAAGAGATGTTTCTAAACTGTTTTGTCTGTGATAAAACTGCCAGTGAGGCGGGGCAGGAACTTTGCACTATTTGGCTAAAAGAAACATAAAAGGAGGATCTGTCAGGGTTTCTTAACTTTGGCACAATTGGCATTTGAGTCTAGATAACTCGGCATAATGGGGTGCTGTCCTGTGGATTACAGGATGGATAGCAGCATCTCTGGCTTCTGCCCACTAGATGCCAGTAGCAACCCCCCACACCCCAAGTTTGATCACCAAAAATGTGTCCAGACTTGGCTAAATGTCCCCTGGGGGACACAGTCACCCCCATTTGAGACCCCCTGATCTAGGTGACAGGTTCTAGGCTGGCTCAGTCACTGACTCCCTGGTGACTTTAGGAAACTCACTTCCCCTCGACCTGGCTGCCCACTTGGCAGAGCTGTTCTCGGAAGTTTCTTCCAGTTTTGGCTTTTAAGAACTTGATGGTTGTACATAGTATGAGGTGGGGTAGGGGGGATGTAATTCTGTTATTTTCAGATTCTGCTAGATGTTAAAATTCCTATTTTCAGGCACCTGGGTGGCTCAGTCAGTTAAGTGTCTGCGTTCAGCTCAGGTCATGGTCCCAGGGTCCTGGGATCGAGCCCTGCATCGGGCTCCCTGCAGAGAGCAGGGAGTCTGTTTCTCCCTCTCTCTCTAGCCCTCATCCCCGCTGATGCTCTCTCGCTTTCTCTCTCACATAAATAAGTAAAATCTTTAAGAAAAAAAATACAAAAAATGAAAATTCCTATTTTCTATGAGGTAAGCAAAGTTAAATGAATTACTCAGGACAATCCAAATGAGTTTTGCTCCAGGAAATGGAATCAGAATTACTTCTTTATTTAGGTAAATAAAAATAACTTTTGGCTACTTACCAGAATTAAGAACTTGCAGGCAATTGCGATTTCCTGACTGGTCAGCACCTCCAAACACCCAGATGGTATGAGGTGCACAAGAGGGAACGAAGCTGGCATGCTCATAACGGGGCAAGAGGCCCTCCACAGCGGCCAAATCCCACCGGTATGTTCCTAGAAGACATTTCACTCAGCCCCTGCACTGGAGCTGCCAACTGCTTCTATCGGTTGGCAGACTTGAGGGAGGGGAAAATGGTCAAAAGCGTAAGTGAACAATTATCAGGTCACTTGCAGGAGAATATGGTCAAATTCTAAAAAGTCCTATAATAGAAACTTCAGGGGTAATCTGCCTAGTCCAGAAACCCTTCTCTAAGGAAACTGTCCCCATTTTCCCAACCACCAGGGTAGAGATCCCAGAAGACCTGTTTGTATTACAAAACCTTGACTTTCTGGCTTCAGCTGGTTGGTTCAAAGGTAGTCACTTGACCCAAAATAGGTCAATCAGAACCTCCCTCCAGAGAAGCTGGAATTCAAACAGATTTCTGAATTTCTTCTATCATGTGTGGAGAAAGAGCTAAAGTCGAAGTCCAGAGAAGAGAAAAGAAACACCAACATAAAGAAGTAGATCTCCCCAGAGAGAGTGAGGGAGAAAGTAGATGGTTTTTGATGGCTTTCCAATTCCTTTTTCTGCTCTCTCCTGAGGATAGGCTGTATTTCCTATGTTTAGATTCTTCCTTATTTTTCTGCCGGTTTAAGAGAATTTCTGTTACCTTCAACTAAATGATTTCTGGCTAAAACAAGTTCACAACTGCCAAGGGGAGTAAGCCATTATCCCCATTTTACAGGGCACTGAAGCCCAAATGGTTGACAGCTTAGCCAGGGTCACAAAGCTAGTACTAAGTCCCACCAAAACTGTATGTGATCTAAACAGTGAGTTTCTTGAGGGCAGGAAGAGATTTCACTTGCCTTTGATTTCCTAGTGCCCGGTGTAATTCAGATGTCTACGTAGGAGGGAAGGTGGCAAATTGGGGGATGAGAACCCCCCTGAGAGGGGCATCTCTACTGTTGCCATGTAGACATGCAGGGCTACTGATGTCAGATCTCCCAAAATTATCAGAAGCCAAACCATTTCCATTTTTATATGTAGACCTTTGCACATTTGGTTGGTGAACAACTTAGATCAAAATAATAACAGCCATGTGACATGGACCTAACAAACTTGTATGTGGGCCACTGGTTTTCTTTTGCCTATTGCGTGTAGCCCAGGGTGGCTACCATTCATTCCTTCTTCATTCATTCATTCATTCATTCATCCATCCATTTATCTATCCACCCAAATACTTAAAAAGTACCTACTCTGGGGGGCCTGAGTGGCTCAGTCGGTTAAGTGTCTGACTCTTGATTTCGGCTCAGGTCATGATCTCAGGGACAGGAGACCCAGCCCCAAGCGGGGTTCTGCACTCAGAGTATGGAGCCTGTTTAAAGAATCTCTCCCTGTCCCTCTCTCTCTGTACCCTATTCCCATTTGTGCCCTCACTCTCTCTCTAACAAAAAAAAAAAAAAAAAAATTGAATTTTTTAAAAAGCACGTACTCTGTGCCAGACACTACGATAGTGGCTTGGGATACAATGATGGATAATATAACTATGTTCCTTGTTTCCAAGGAACTCTTGTGGGGAAGACAGACAAAAAAGCAATCACATGGGATAAGAGCTGTGAAGGGGGAGAAGAATGGGAAAGCACAGAATACTATGGGAATACAGAAGGTGGGCTGTCACACTGTGATTTATATTAAGCAATACATATGGGATCTTTGTCACTTCCAGGCACAGAGCTCTTAAGACCCTTGGAATTTCCAAAACTATAAGATTGAAAAGGTGTCTTATGTAACAAGAACCTGGATTTACGTTTACGAGGTGACTTCTGGAAAGCCCTAACGATGGGGCTGGTTGTCAAGGGAACTAACCATATGATTAGAAGTTTGGAACTTTCAGCCCCAGCCTCCCACCCCCACCTCTAGGAAAGGTAGAGGGGATAGAGGTTGAATCAATCACCAGTGGCCAGTAATTGAATCAATCAAGCCTGTGTAAAGAAGCCTCCAGAAAAACCCAGAAGAAGGGGTTTGGAGGGGCACCTGGGTGGCTCAGTGGGTTAAGCCGCTGCCTTCAGCTCAGGTCATGATCCCAGGTCCTGGGTTCAAGCCCCACATCGGGCTTTCTGCTCAGCAGGGAGCCTGCTTCCTCCTCTCTCTCTGCCTGCTTCTCTGCCTATTTGTGATTTCTCTCTGTCAAATAAATAAATAAAATCTTAAAAAAAAAAAAAAAGAAGGGGTTTGGAGAGCATCCAGGTTGGTAAACACAAGGAGGTGCTGGGAGACCGTGCACCTGTGGAGCATCTGGAAGCTCCGTGCCCTTCCCCCGTTCCTTGCCCTATGCATCTCTTCCATCTGGCTGTTGCTGAGTTATATCCTTTTATAATAAACCAGTGATCTAGTAAGTAAACGATTTTCCCAAGTTCTGTGAGCCACTCTAGCTAATTAATGGAACCCGAGGAGGGGATCATGGGAATCTTTGATTTAAAGTTGGTAGGTCAGAAGCACAGGCAGCAACCTGAACTTACAGTTAGTGTCTGCAGTGGGGAAGGGGTGAGAGAGTCATATAGGACTGGGCCCTTCACCTGTGGGATCTGATGTTAAGTCCAGGTGGATCGTGTCAGAACTGAACCGAGTTGTGGGACACTCAGCAGGTGTTGCAGAATTGCTTCATGTGGGGGAAGATCCCCAGATATTTGGGGGCCAGCAATGAGGAACTGAGACTAGTGTTAAGAGAAGAGATACAAGTAGAAATGCCTAAACTAGTCCAGAAGCAGCAGGGAAATCTTCCTGATGGAAGTGATAGTTAATCTGAGATCTTAAAGATGAATAGTAGCTACGTGATAGGGAAAGGGAAGAGCCTTCCAAGCAGAGGAAACAATATGTGCAAAGCCTTGGAGACCAGAGATTTAGATGTGTCCAAGGAACTGGAGGATACTCAGTGTAGCAAATGTGGGTTTGGGAGAGCCAAGAAATGAGCTGGGAAAGCTTGAAACATGGGAGGGACATGGTCAGATTGTATTTTAGACAGTACTCTCTGGCTAGGTATAGAAAATGCACTGTAAAGAGGTAAACTTGGAAACAGGGAGACCAGAGAAGAGGCTGTTGGAATGTTTAGTGGAGAAATAATAATGCTTGGACTGCAGTAGTAGTATGGGAAATGGACAGACACGGATGAAGATAGAGACACTTGAGACTTGGTGATTAATTGGATATGTGGATGGAAGACGAGGTAGATCCATCTATGTCTCCCAGAGGACTATTTGATGAAGGAATGGTTGAATGTTTAGGGCTCTAAACAGACACTGTGCACCCCCACCCCCCCAAAAAAGAAGCTACTGGTTGGGTGGATGTGTTCCAGAGATCTGCTGAGACCTTAGGGAATTCTCAGGGATGTTCATTTCCTTAGAGGACAACCCTGCTCTCTGGTCGGAACTGGTGTTCTGACAAATGCTCTGGTCATGGCCAGTGTAGCACAAGCTCTGCTCTTTGGCTACAGGACACCCGCCCCACAGGTGCTGGTCTTACCCAGGTCCAAGATGTGCACATCTGAGAAGCTCTTGTGTGGATCTGCTCCCCCAACAATGAAGACCTTCCCACTCTTGGCGTCACCAACTGGAGGTAAATAAGAACAGCTGTGGCCAACCCGAGCACAGGGGCTCTCTCCAGGCGGGGTCAAGGTGTACCTGCCAAAGGAGGATGTATTCAGGAGACCTGGGCAGCAGCGTGTTTTTTCCACTCCAATGAAATACTCCCCCAGGATGAGGGCTCTAATACAAACACACACACACACACACACACACACACACACACACTTTAAGTAGTATCCGGCACAGCGGTATTTCCCTGATTAATCATAGTACCTTGCATTTGCACATAACCTTGGACTTTTCAGTTTTGTCACTACTTCATCTCACGTTAGCCTAATGGGGATGCCCTGGACTAGTAACTGTCCCCACTGGGTAGACAGGGAAACTGACAGCCAGAAAAGTTCAGTGGTGTGTCCTGGCATGAGATGGGAGTCGTGAGCATGGTTTATGAATTCAGGCAGACTGGGTTCAAGCCCCAGGTCAGATGCTTTTGAGACGTGTGACCCTTCAGAAGTCATTTAACCTTTCTAAATCCTCCTTAGTTTCCTCATTTGTAAAATGAGGATGGCAATAGTTCTTACCTGGGAAGGGTAAGATAAGGTCTTGTAACCAGTGCAGGGAGGGTCTCAATGAATGGGGGCTAGAGCTTCAGGTGCACTCACATAGGAACCTACAGCCCCAGCTCTTTAGCCACAAACCCGCGATGCATTGTCAAGTAATATCCTCCAGAACGTGCTGATTTTTTTTTTTTTAAACATTTTTTTTTTTTTTTTTATTTATTTGAGAGAAGAGAGAGACAGTGAGAGAGAGCATGGCAAGGAGAAGGTCAGAGGGAGAAGCAGACTCCCCATGGAGCCGGGAGCCCGATGTGGGACTCGATCCCGGGACTCCAGGATCGTGACCTGAGCCGAAGGCAGTCGCTTAACCAACTGAGCCACCCAGGCGCCCCAGAACGTGCTGATTTTAAGAGCTTTCCCAGACTATTCATAAAGCTTGACCTGATAGAAGCCAGAGCTAGGACTCAAAAAAAAAATCAAATACGGGACCCATCCATCTCATTCTCTAAAGTTATTCTGAACATGACTGTGAAAACATACTTCAAACTTCCTGGTTGGAAAAGAAAATTCTGCAGCTGTTTCTCAGGCCCTGTCTCATTTGACCTCTCTGGCATCTGATGGTCCTGATTCTTCCCTCCTTCTTGTACTTTTCTCTTTACCTGGTTCCCCACATCTCTTCTTTTTGTTCTCTACCCATCTTTCTGGCTGCTCTTTTGTTTTTGTGCTCTGAATCTTTCCCCACGAGCTGTCTCCTGAGGCTTAGTACCCCTGGATTCTCTTTGCTTCTCAGTCTCTGTTTGCTAACCTTATCAAGTTCATCAGCACTGATGGTCTCAGTTACCACCCACCTATATATTCATCAGTGATTTCCAAGTCTCCATTTCTTTTCCAGATCTCTCTTCTGATAACCAGATTCACACCTCCTATTATCTCCTGAATGATTACCAACAATGTATCATGCCTGAGGCTAACTTCCTGACAACCCTGGTTTCCCTTAATCTGCACAAAACCCCTTTGAGGACAGTACTATTTATTTTTTTTAAGATTTTATGTATGTATTTATTTATTTGTCAAAGAGAGAGAGAGAGCACAAGCAGGCAAAGTGGCAGGCAGAGGCAGAGAGAGAAGCAGGCTCCCTGCTGAGCTAAGAGCCCGATGTGGGACTCAATTCCAGAACCCTGGGATCATGACCTGAGCAGAAGGCAGCGGCTTAACTGACTGAGCCACCCAGGCGGAGGACAGTACAATTATCATCATCTGCTTTTTACAGCTGAGGGCCCAAGACATCAAAAGATTAAATAACTTATCCAAGTGTACACAGCCACCCAGATGCCTGGTGAATAAGACAAAAAATTCCTGTCTTCAGAGCCCTTATGGATTAGTTGGGAAGAGAAATATTAAATGGGTAATTTCACAAATATCCATTTTATTTTAATTGTGCTATAAAAGAGTACAAGGGATATATTTATTGTATGACAACACATCATAAGGGGGCCTTAGCCTGTATAAGGAGAGGTGGGAGAAGGAAGTGGTCAGAGAAGGCTTCCTGAAGAAGCATCATTTGAACTGAGAAATGAGTAGAAGTTAGCTGGACAAAGAGAGGGATGAAAGATGGAGGGAAAGAGTGACCCAGGTAGAGGCCAGTGTCAGAGTTTGCAGTGCAAGGTGTGTTAAAGAAGAGAACAAAGGATGAGTTAGGGTACTTGAGATTGGAAAGACAGGCAGGGACAGATCATGCAAGGTCCAATGGGCCATTTGAAGGACTCTGGTTTTTATCTTAAGATCAAAGAGGCACAAGGGGTGCCTGGGTGGCTCAGTGGGTTAAGTATCTGCCTTCGACCTGGGTGATGATCTCAGGATCCTGGGTTTGAGCCCTGCCTTGGGCTCCCTGCTCAGTAGGGAGTCTGCTTCTTCTTCTGCCCCTCCCTGCTGGTGCATTCACACTCTGTCTCTCTCAAATGAATGAATAAAATTAAAAAAAAAAAAAAAAGAGAGAGCTCAGAGAGGCATGAAGGGTTTTAAACCAGGGAATGCCAGGATCAGATGTATGTTGGCTTGCTCTCCCAGTGGACACTGGGAAGCCGAACTGGAAGCAAGGTCCTACAGAAGCACTGCCTCCCCACTACAGACTTCTGTGAGCCCTGCTTCAGTGCTGACCACATTTCCTCACCATCACCTGCTCCGGGCAGCCCCTAGGATGCGGAGACTATTCGCCTCTGTACCTTCAGCACCTACACGGCAGCTGCCCCTGTCGGGCCAGTGTTAGCTGAATAAAGGGTTGGTTGAGCCAGCAGCCGAGAAACAGTAAGGCCGGTGTAATCCAAATCCACTTCCCTAAAAATCTGAAAAGTGAGTCACAGCTTGAGGCAAGACACGGTGTTGGAGCTGAGGCTGCCAGATGGTCAGTGCCTTACTCTTCCTAGAAAATGGATTTTAATAAAATCAACATCTGCTCTGCAATAATTATTACCCCACTATCTTTCCTCTGAAGACCTTTCCAGACAGTTTGAGTCTAATTACCAGCAACTACAGACAGTTTCATCTTTCCCGTTTTTCATAGATGATCAAATATGAAAGTAAACAACTTAACATGAAACAAAAACTCTTGTTTTTCTCTGTCTGAATCCTTCCTTACAGACCATGTTGCTTTCCTGGGCTTGTCTCCAGGCTCCAAGACTGGCAGCAGGTTCATGGTGTCCTCTGCATAAGAAAGAAAGGCACTTTTTAGACATTTTAGATTATCTTCCACCTAAAACACAGAACAAATCAGGTCAGTTTCTTCCTTAAAAACTTTCCTTTTGGGCACCTGGGTGGCTCAGTGGCTTAAGCCTCTGCCTTCGGCTCAGGTCATGATCTCAGGGTCCTGGGATCGAGCCCCACATCGGGTTCTCTGCTCAGCGGGGATCCTGCATCCCCCTCTCTCTCTGCCTGCCTCTCCCTACGTGTGACCTGTCAAATAAACAAATAAAATCTTAAAAAAAAAAACAACAAAAAAACTTTCCTTTTGATGTGCCAATTCCTAGGGCCTGATTAATTTGAATAAGCATTACCAACCCTTTGATATACAGTTATATTTGGGAGGCAAATATAATACAACTTTATTAACACAATTATACAAGGTTTTTGGTTAAAGTTTTCTGTGTATCTGTGATTTTCATGGAGAAGGGGCATATACAAAAGAATTTTCAGGGGGACACCTGGGTGGGTCAGTTGGTGTCTGCCTTCAGCTCAGGTCATGATCCCAGGGTCATGGGATCGAGCCCTGCATTGCGCTCTCTTAGTGGGGAGCCTGCTTCTCCCTCTACCTACTGTTCCCCCTCCTTGTGCGCTTCTCCCTCTTCCTGCTGGTCCCCCTACTGGTGTATTCGCGCTCTCTCTGTCAAGTAAGTAAAATCTTACAAAAATTTTTTTTCAGGGGCCATAAAATATTCACACTCATCAAAAGATAAAATATTTATTTTTATTTATTTTTTTAAGGTTTATTTCTTTTAATAATCTCAATGTCATATATGGGACTCGAACTCATAATCCGGAGATCGAGTCATGTGTTCTTCCAACTGAGCGAGCGAGGCACTCCAAAAGATAAAATATTTTATTTTATTTTATTTACATTTTAAAGATTTATTTATTTGGGGAAGGGAGCAGAGGAATAGGGAGAAGTCCCAAGCCAACTCAGTGTGTAACCTGAAGGTGGGGGGCTGGACCCCATCACTCCAGAGATCACCACCCCAGCTGGAAACCAAGAGTTGGAGGCTTAACGGACTATACCACCCAGACACCCCAAACAAAATATTTTAAAAGCCTGGGAAATACTGAACTCTGGGATAAATCCTGGCCTCAGCGTGGATTTCAAAGCCTTCTGGACTCAACCTTCTTCTCAGGAACTCAGCTCCACACTTCTTGCTATAGTGCCCTATTCTTGTTGTATGTGTTGTTTCTAACACGGCGGTCCCTTTCATATCTTGTATCTTTTTTTAAAAGATTTTATTTATTTATTTGACAGGGAGAGAGATCACAAGTAGGCAGAGAGGCAGGCAGAGAGAAAGAGGGGGAAGCAGGCTCCCTGCTGAGCAGACAGCCGGATTGGGGGGGGGTGGAATGCGAAGCTCCATCCCAGGACCCTGAGATCATGACCTGAGCAGAAGGCAGAGGCTTAACCCACTGAGCCACCCAGGCACCCCCATATCTTGTATCTTGTGCTACCTCCCCTACCTGAAATGTCTCTTCCAATCGTGTCAACTAGGAAAATCCCAATGAACCTCCAAAGCTCAGGTCAAACGTGCCCCCCCCCCCCCCTTCTCGGTGTAACCTTCCCTGATTTGTTGCTTTCCATTTACATCAAGTTACTTCCTTCTCCCTCTGCAGGTTATCCAGCCACCATCATTGCAGGGATCACCCTGAAGGTAATTATCTATTTAAAGGTCTCTAGTTTAGATTCTGCACTAAATTCCAACAGAACTGGGCCTCTCAGATTCATCCAGAGAACCTACCAATGGGCTCGGCTTAGAGTAGAACTGAGGGATGAGTGAAGAAAGAAAATGGATGAGATTCCTGGGAGATAAATGGATAAATCCATCCTTTGGCCTAAGCCCCTGGCCACGGTCCGCAAGACCCAGTGGGGTAAACTTCGAATGGGCGGGGACTTCCTACAGCCACCCCTGCCAGTCCCATCCCCCAGTCTCATCCCCGCGTGGCAGCGATAGAGGACAGGAGTCTGGATCGAGAGAGCAGAGGCTGGTTTCCTTCCGTCATTGTCGCCGGGCCGGAGTCCGATCGCACCCTCCCCACGGCTCTCCACCAGGCCCGGGCCCACTACCCTAAAGGATGGGACCGCCCCCGCCCAGGATAGCTTGAGACCCACCGCCCGGAGAATCCCAGACCCTGACCGCATTACCTGCGGCAGCTAAGGATGGTCCCGGTTGTGGCTCCGCCCTTAATGTGGGCGGGGATTCCAACTTCGCCCCTCCCCCAGACCCGGAAGAGCCCAGCGGCCAACCGCTCTCCAGCTCTCGGCTCCCAGGACCGGGCCTCCAGGGCGCGCCCTTGTGAACGGTACCAGGAGAGCTCCTCCTCGCCCTCCCCGAGTGTCGACCAGGCCGAGCGTGTCTCGGGAACTAAACTGGCTGGCCGTCCCTGGGGCCGTTCCTCCCCGGTAGTGTAAATAAGCCAGGGCTACTTGGAAACGATTTACAAGCGAAATGCCGGGGGCTGGGCATCCACTTGAAAGACCCAAATTCCTTTAGCAGCAGGGCTAGGATGTTTTCAGTTACAGCGGCTGCTGGAAACGGTTTTTGAAAGGGAGAGTTAAAGATGCTTTTCTAGGTGTGAAATCTCCCTGCGTGGTCCTTAGGCCACTTCAACCTTTGGTGCCTTAAACAGCCGACTCCATAATTAGCGTTAGTGACTATGGCAGGCACTATACTGAACCAAATGTGGCCTCTGGACTCCTGGAGTTTACAGACTAACAGAGAGACAGAAAAACAAATAACTAGGTACATGTGCAAAAAGTGCAAGGAATACAAAGTTCATCAATGAGAGTATTCTTGGGGAAGTTACTTTTCTCTGGGCCTCAGTGTCACCCATCTGGGAAAATGGGAGCTATTAAGATTTCTGTCACAAGGTTATGGGGCAGAATACATGAGCTAATGAATACAAAGGGCTCAGTGCCCAGTAGCCAGCACAGAGTTGGTCTTCTGTAGAGTGTAATGCTTTTTTTTTTTTTTCAAGATTTTATTTATTTACTTGACAGAGATCACAAGTAGGCAGAGAGGCAGGCAGAGACAGAGAGAAGGGGAAGCAGGCTCCCTGCTGAGCAGAGAGCCCCATGTTGGGCTCGATCCCAGGACCCTGGGAACATGATCTGAGCCAAAGGCAGAGGCTTTAACCCACTGAGCCACCCAGGTGCCCCAAGTGTAATGCTATTCTTAGCTATAAATGAAGTTTAGACACCAGTCCTGACTGCTCGTTTGCCTTACCTCTGGTCTCCATAACCATAGATCCCCTGCAGCTTTCCCAAAAAATGGAGACGTGGCTCACCTATGTCTATGTTCCAGGAGCCCCACAATCATTTAGTAAGACTGAAACCAGTTGCTGTGTTCTAGGAAATAGAAGAAAAGCTAAGGAAAGAGACCACAGGAGCTCCTCAAGAGTAGAGCTATGGTACCCTAGTGGCCACCAGACTGACATGCTTGGGTTCAAATCCAGGCTGCAGCACTTACCATGTGACCCTGACATTTTGCAAGTCCACTAACTTCTCTGAGCCCCAGTTTCCTCATCTCTAAAATGGGGATGGTAATACCTCGAATACCAATTCTTGAAATTATAACAGGAATTTACTGACAAAGTGGAATTTGAGGTCTGCTGCTCCTCTCACAGCTCAAATATCCTGATTCCAACACCTGAAGTCTTCATGAGTTCCCATATTAATGGAAAAATCTCCATTGCTGTCTGCCACAGAGGATTTTAGGAATATCCAGTAATTCTGGGGGCAACTGGGTGGCTCAGTCAGTTAAGCATCTGTCTTCGGCTCAGGACATGATCCCTGGGTCCTGAGATGGACCATTGTGTCAGGCTCCCTTCTCAGCAGGGAACCTGCTTCTCCCTCTTCTCCCCACTTGTGCTCCCTCTTGTTATCTTTGTCCCTCTCTCTCAAATAAATAAAATCTCAAAAAAAAATAGTAATTCAGTAATTCTGCTCTCCTAAAGGAAAGAAAACTAGGACTAGATTGGCTCTGCCACATGTTCATGCAAGTCTAGATGGAGATTTTTGCTCAGAGCTGCAGAATGCTCTGTTGCATCCTGTGTCTTTTGGCTAGCTCCATTTCAGGGTGCCAAACTGGGGTTGCACATAAGAAAAACTGGAAAAGGTTTGTGGGCAAAGTAGCGACCACTTTTCTTTGTGAGACCTATGCTTTATACTAGAAATGACATTCAGAAATTGCTGGAAGGAACTTTTGAGATCTGTTTTTAAAATGGAAATGGAGGCCCAGAGAATTTAAACTGATTAGCCTACATAAATGGCAGAACCAGGAGCCTAGATTTCCTCCTTTGCCAAAGGAAAACTAAGAATACATTCCAGTCAGCAATTTCTGCACAGTTTCCAAAATAAATGACCAATGTGTCTATCACCTCTTCTAAGAGGTCACCCAACACTCTGAAGGATGCTTCCCTTATTTCTCTCTGCTGTGTATATCAAGAGTGAGGTTTACTGAATGGGGTAGGGCTACAGGGGGGGAGTTTACCAGATGATTTGGTAATGTGAGAACTGCCACCTGTGATACCATCCACTTTCATTAGCTACCTGTTCACTGACTTATCAGCAAGGAAAGCAATGATGCTGATGTCATCTCTCTTTCAACCATATTATAATTTGTAAAGAACAGTCATGTCCATCTCCTTACTTGCCTTCCTTCCCAGTTCTGAGAAGGTATCTTAAGTAGGATTAATTTCCACTTACTGAGGTTCAAAGCTAAAAAGTGAATTGCCAGCTTTCTAAAGAGGACTGTATTAATAATTTTAAAAAGTCAAAAACAATAGCATCTTTTCCTCAATTGGAATTCTTTCTCCAAGAAATTCTGAACATGTCATCCTTACACTTTTTTCCTCCTAAAATCTTAAATGTTACCTCTTCAGAAAGGCCTTTCCTATCCACATAATACTAAGAGCTAACATTCACGTTGCACTCACTCTGTACATAATATCATTAAGCCCTTTCTATATAGCACTAACTCTATTAAACCTTAGTACAAGCCTATAAGGTGTTATTCTTATCTTCTGCATACAATATGATGACAGTTATTATCTCCATATAGAAGCCGAGAAAACTAGAGTACAGAAAGGATAAATAACTTTGCCAAAGTCACACTATGAGTAATAGAGCCTGGACTTGAACTCTGGCCAGCTGGTAATACAGTTTGCACACTTTACCTCTACTATATTGCCAACCTAAAGTAGGCCTCTTCCACTCCATTTTTCTTACAGTACCTTCTTTCCCTTTTAGGCACGAATCATACTTTGCAATTAGGATTTGCTCATTTATATTTATTCTGTTTGTCTTTGTCAGACTGTAAGCTCCATGAGGGCAAGGATCATATCTGTCTCATTCATGTTGTAAGTGCTATATAAATATTTGTTGAATAAATGAAGAAATATGTGCTGTGGATGTCATTAATTATGCATCAAACTTTTAAAAATTAATTTTAGGGGTGCCTGACTGGCTCAGTCTATAGAGCATTTGACTCTTGATCTTTGGGTTGGGTTCAAGCCCAATGGCAGGTGTAGAGATGACTTAAAAATAAAATCATCAGGGGCGCCTGGGTGGCTCAGTCATTAAGCATCTTCCTTTGGTTCAGGTCATGATCCCGGGGTCCTGGGATGGAGCCCTGCATTGGCTCCCTGCTCAGAGGGAAGCCCGCTTCTCCCTCTCTCAGTCCTTCTGCTTGTGTTCCCTCTCTTGCTGTCTCTCTCTTTCTGTCAAATAAATAAATAAAATTTAAAATAAAATCTGGGTGCCTCGGTCAATTGGGTGTCTGCCTTCAAGTCAGGTCATGATCTCAGGATCTTGGGATCAAGCTCCGCATCAGGCTCCCTACTCGGTGGGGAGCCTGCTTCTCCTTCTTCCTCTGCAGCTCCCCCTCCTTGGTCTCTCTCTCTGTCAAATAAATAAATAAAAATCTTAAAAAAAAATTTAAAAATCTTCAAATAAAATTTAAAAAAATTTTTGGAGGTGCCTGGGTGGCTCAGTCAGCTGGGAGTCTGACTCTTGATTTCTGCCACAGTTGTGATCTCAGGGTCGTGAGATTGAGATTTTAAATATTTTATTTATTTATTATTCATTTATTATTTGTTCATTATTTATTATTTACTATCATTTATTTCTATATTATTCGTTTATTATTTATTATTTAAGGATTTTATTTTAAAGTAATCTCCACACCCAATATGGGGCTTGAACTCACAACCCTGAGATCAAGAGTTGCATGTTCCACTGACTGAGCCAGCCAACCCCCCCCAACTCCCCCTACCCCGACAAAATACACTTTAAAGTAAGAGGATTCAGGCTAGGGCCATTTAAACAACAAATATTTTTGAGCACTTGCTACTACTGGATTATTCAAGTCTCCTAACTGGTCTCTCATCTGCAGCCATCCTAATACAGTCAGAGAGATCCTTTTAAAATGAGTTTTGCATGTTACTCCTCTGCTCAAAACCCTGCAGTAACTCCCCATTAGATTAAAAGTAAAAACGTTCTTTTCTCTCATCCCTTCTCCTCTTGCTTCAACCGCACTAATCTTGCCATTTTCAATATTCCATCTAGATATGCTTCCCTCTCCGGCCCTCTTGTGTTAGCCTCTTCCTTCTGATTGCCCTCAAGCATCTGAATGGCTAATCCCCTACCTCTTTATTGGTTCTTAGAAATGCATCACGCCATCTCCCTTACACTGTGGTCTTTCTTCCTTCTCTCTAGCACTTATCACTTCCTAATACGCTATAGTTATTATTTTATGTTCTGCCTCCTCTTCTAGAATGTAGTTACAGATTGAGGATAGAGATCTTTGTTTATTTTGCTTTCTAAATATCCCAAGTGCCTACAGCTGTACCTGGCATATAATTGGTGTTCAATAAATAGCTGCTAAATGAACTACTGTTGAAGTTATACTTAGTGCCAGGTCCTGTTTTTCTGTTTTTGTTTTTTTTTTTTTTGTTTTTTTCTGTTGTTCGTTTTTGTTTTTCTTCATTGACGGTAGAACAAAAGACTCCCTGCGCTCATGAGACTCACACCGAAGCATATTTAAACCAGGTAGACCTATGTTCAGGTCTCTGTTCCCCTGCCTAGTCCCTGTGAGTTATGGGTCAAGTTACTTAACCTCTCTGAACCTTGCTTTCCTATTAATTGTTATGAGGATTAAACGGGAAAACAGCATTTATATAGCATTTAGCTTAAGAAACCCGTAATGAGTGTTTCCCTCCCCTCCGGGACTGCAAGACTGGTATCCTGATGTCTCTGCTACAGGCTTAGGCGAGGTTTTCACAAGGACTTTCAAAGGTACAAATAGGTTAACTACGCCCAGGCTTACCCAATGTTTAACTGAAGAAGTTCTGGTGAGAGGATGCTTAAAAGAGTCGAAGTGAGAAACTAAGGAATGGCTAGGGTCATCTCCTTTTTTTTTTTTTTTTTTAATCAGAAAAGCCTCGGTGGGCCCATTGAAGTTAAAGTATAAAGGAAGGGAAGGGGAGAAAAAGTGGGGCTAACTGGCCACAACTGCAAACTACAAATCCCAGTACTCCCCGCGGCAGAAAACTACGGGTCCCAGCAGGATTCACTGTCTGGACCCGGGGTGCCTCCAGGGACCCGCAGCCTGGTTCCGCTGGAGAGAGCGTGGAGCGTGCGGAGTCAGCGGGGAGAATCGCAGCAAATTTTACGCCGCTGCGCAGACGCCTCTCACGGGCCGGACGTGACGTAGGAAGAGTTCCGGCTTCGGCCTCCGCCGCTGCCGCCGCCGCCGCTACTAGAGCCGCCGCTGCTGCCGCCGACGCCGTCGGGGCTTGTTATTTCTAAAATGGCGCCCCTAGACTTGGACAAGTATGTGGAGATAGCGCGGCTGTGCAAGTACCTACCGGAGAACGACCTGAAGGTGAGCCCGGCCGGGGCGGGAGCGCTGCTTGCGGGGCTCGCCCCTTCCGGCAGTGGGGCTCCCGCCGGCCCGCCCTTCCTCTCTCCGCGGGACCCCCGCCAGCATCCCGCCCCGTCCGGTCCTGGCGGTGGGCCTAACGCGGGGCGAAGCGACCCGGTTCGACCTGGCGTCACGCGGAGAGCGGGGGGAGCCCGAGTCCCCCGAATGCTGTCCCGGTTCTCTCCTTGGGGATCCCGTGGGATGTCGCGGCCTCTGTCCCAGGGTTGCCCCTCCTGGCCTTCGGGCTACCCCAGGCTCTAAGCCCTGACAGCTTTGCGTGGAGGACTCCTCTCGGCTCACCCCGACCCGGTCTCCCGGAGGCCGACCGAGGCCCGGCGGACAGTGCCCTCGGAGTGGGGTCATCCCCCAGAGGTGGTGACAGGAGCGCGCGGGGTGGCCGGCGTCTGACAGGAGATGCCGCCAGCTCCCGGAACGCGGCCCGGCTGTGTTTAGGTCCCTGCGGAAGGGGAAGACGGTGGGCCAGAGAGGTCTGGTAGGGATGTCAGAGAACGTCAGGTCGTCCCTCTTTCCGTACCTCTCGTCCCAGTCGCTTGTTGCGAGTGTTGGTTTAGTTCTGTTAATTCAGATAGGAACCCATTTTCCAGTACGTTGTTGAGCTAATTTCAGTGGATAAAATAGTAGGCCCTCAATACAAAAACTTTATGCCTCTTAAATTGTTTCCTCGTAATCCCTTCTTCTTTTATTTTTTAAAGATATTATTTATTTTATTTGAGAGAGAATGAAAGAGAAAGCACGAGGGGGAAGGGTCAGAGGGATAATCAGACTCCCCGCCAAGCAGGGACTCTAGGATCATGACCTGAGCCGAAGGCCGTCGCTTAACCAACTGAGCCACCCATGCACCCCTCATAAGTCCTTCTTAACTGAAGATTTCCTTTCTTGGTTTCCCAAAGGAGATGAGTTGTTCCTTCCTATTGCCTAGTATGTGGGGGTAAAGGAATGAATGTAAGAGAGAAGGAATGTAAGTTTTTAGTATGTTGCTTTTCTGAGAAGTGTTTTCATGCACAACGTTTAGGTGTCTGACAGTGTTCAGCGGTCAGTGCTAGTGCCTGTTTTACTTGTTCAGTTAACTTTGATTTACTGTGTGGTAAGTGGGTAAACCGTTGATATATTTTCCCCTTTAGTCTGTGGATGTAAAGCAATTTATTTTTGTAAATTCTTTTTCAAGGAAGGGATTACTGTTTTTGTTTTTTTTTTTCCTTTTGCTCTGTTCGTACAGGAAGTTGATATTTAACATCAGTCAACAAGTATGCAAATGTCTAAGGTCACACCAGCTCTTATGGATGTAACTTAATTGTACTTAGATGTTAATTATATGTGCTGTATGATGGGGGAGTCATTCTTGCACATTTTCTCCTTTTTAATAAGATACTTTGATTAAAATGAGGACAAAGCCAATACTAGCAGTGTAGCTTTTATTTATGCCCATCTGAGTCCTTCTGACATTAGTTTTGTGGCTTCCTTCTGTTTATATGCACTGATACAGCCAACATTGGGACCTAATTCATGGAAAACTAACCAGATGTCTTTTGGTGGCATTGTTCAATAGATCAAGTTGATTTTCTCATATCAGTGATTTGATGTGGAACTTTGTTTTTTAGCACAAGTAAAGCTGTCTTGAGCTTTGTGTTAATGAATAAAATGTTGCTTATTATTATAGTGTGTTTTGATATTAACTTGAGATTGGCTATATGATTTGGAAGATAATCAGTTGGATTGGATTTTCTTTAGACCTCTTAGTTTGATAAACATTGGATTTTCTTCCCACCTTAAGGAAATAGAGGTATTAAACCATTTCATTTCCCTTTGCAACACTGTTGGGCTGTATGTAGTGTATATCTGTTTCTTTTTTTCCTCCCTAAATAAGTATTTATTTATTTTTATTAACATATATTATTTTGCTTCAGGGGTACAGGTCTGTGAATCATCAGTCTTACATAATTCACAGCACTCACCATAGCACATACCCTCCCCAGTGTCCATAACCCAGCCACCCTGTTCCACCCTCCCAACCCTGTTTGTCTCCCTCCCCAGTGCCATCTAGTTTCGTTTTTTCCCTTCCTGCCCCCCATGACCCCCCACCCTGCCTCTCAAATTCTTCTTATCAGAGAGATCATACGATAATTGTCTTTCTCTGATTGACTTATTTTGCTTAGCATAATACCCTCTAGTTCATCCCCATTGTTGCAAATGGCAACATTTTGTTTTTGATGGCTGCATAGTATTCCATTGTTGGATATCTGGTTTTTTTTTTTTTTCCCCAAAGATTTCATTTATTTATTTGACAGAGAGAGACAGTGAGAGAGTGAACACAAGCAGGGGGAGTGGGAGAGGGAGAAGCAGGCTCCCCATTAAGTAGGGAACCTGTTGTGGGGCTGGATCCCAGGACTCTGGGATCATGACCTGAGCCTAAGGCAGATGCCCAATCAACTGAGCCACCCAAGTGCCCCTATATATCTGTTTCTTTTCTTTTTAAAATAGTTTATTTATTTATTTGACAGACAGAGATCACAAGTAGAGAGGCAGGCAGAGCAGGGTAAGGGAAGCAGGCTCCCTGCTGAGCAGAGAGCTGGATGTGGGGCTTGATCCCAGGACTCTAGATCATGAGCTGAAGGCAGAGGCTTTAACCCACTGAGCCACCCAGGCGCCCCCCACCTATATCTGTTTCTTAATAAACTTTTTTTTTTTTTTTTTTCTGTCTTCTGGACAGGTAGTGGGAAAAAGGCAATTCTGATTTTTCCTCTATAAGTAGAGGCTTTTCTTTGTCTTGGAAATGGTTTTATCAGATGAATTTAGTTGTGCTCTTCATGTCTGGTGTATTTTTAAAGAAATTTAATTTTGTTTCTACTTCTTGGCATAAAATAGAAACTAAAATTAGACAAGCCAAGAAAGTATTCCAGGAGCACCTTTTCTGAAGCTTTAGAGCCAAAATAAAAGATCAGAGGAAGAAAATTCATTGGAGCCACTTAATGGTCATTATGGAAAAGATTTGTTCTGGTAGATAGCAATTCACCTGTGTTTTTAATTTGAGTAGAAGTTGGAGGTAATAAGTAAAATGAGTGCATAGGGTGTTCTACATCTAATTTTGATTTCTCTATATCTGAATTGGAAGTGGTCAAATCATTAGTACTGGATTGAATCTGCATAACTGTTTGGTAGGAATAAAGATGAAATATATGAAAGTGAGTGGGCCAAAACATAACCTTTCTTAAAAATGAGCTCAAGTGGTTCTCATCCACAAAAAAGATTTTAGAGAGGATCATAGGAGATAGAAATTCCATATCTGGCCAAGTGGAAGAATGAATGATAAAAGGCAGGTGTATTGAATACTTAAGAATTTCGGTGGGGGAAGGGTTCTATAACTTGGGGATTGTTCAATCTCTTGGACAGTTCTTAAAGGTGACATATAGGTAAAAAAAATTGCACAAGGAATTGTGCAGTTCCATAATAACCACTTTTATGAATTAATAGTTTATGTAGTCTTTTTGGAACTCACTTTTATGTTTAGTCTGAGCCATTTCTGGGTTCTTCATATAAGGCTACTTGCACAGCAAAGTTGCACCTTGCTTGAAATGCCTCCATAAAGCTTCAAAAAATTCTCCTTTGCTTTTTCCCTGAGATTTAGTGAATAGCCTTTTGTACCTCCTCATTCCAGACTCTATCTGATTTTATAGATCCTCATCATACATGGTAGTCTTTATCCTTCCAGACTTGGAATCCTTTAGTCTAGTCACTCACCTTAGTGCTTGTTGCATTGATCATTCTGTTTACCCAGATTGTTTGTTTTTTTTGTTGTATCTTTTTTAGGTACCCTAGGGAAAACTGAAGACAATGTGACAGTAAGGGACATACTGTGGCATTGTATAGGCTAGAAGAGTGTTGTCAGTGTTTTCAGGACCCTTTCTGATAACACCTTGCATTTTGTTTGTCTTCCAGGCAACAGAATCACATTCCTCTATGTCTTACGAAATAGTCTACAACAGTGCTGTCTGGTAGAAATAAAGTGCTCAGAAACATGAGCCTTCAATGGCCACATTTTAAAAAAATAGAAAGGAACAGTTGAAATTAATTTAGTAATATTTTATTTAACTCAATTGCAACTTGTATCAATATAAAATTATTAATGTAATATTTTGCCCTTTTTTGGGTACTGTGTGAAATGTGTATATTTTACATTTATGACACATCCCAGTTTGGACTAGCCATATTTCAGGGGCTCAGCAGTTACATGTGGCTGTAGGTGTTCTGTTGGAAGGTGCACATCTCTAACAACTCCCTAGTCCCTTTCTAGAATTTCAGAGCTAAGAGAGAATCAGAGTTCTTCTAGTTCCATGCCCTTCTTACTTTATTGAGGGTATAGTGAGCTTCATGGAGTGTATGATCTGCCTGAGGTTGTGCACCTAACCAATGATTTAAGTTGGAAAGCTTCTTGTGCAGACTCTGTCTGATAAAGTTATTAGCTGTTTTTTTTTTTTGAAGGATGACAAATAGCTTGCTTTTCTAGGCGTATTTTCCACTCATCACTTTTCTTTTTACCTTCCATTCTAAGTACTTTGGACGGTTCCCTTCTGACAACACGCCCTGTGCTTTTCTCTGTGTTTGTTTCTGCTCAGTCTGTTTCTATCACCTAGGTTTTTTTTTTAATACTTACATAACACAAATTGTAAATCATTTAATACTCTATGAGTTGGGTACTAATATTTGCCCCATTTTATAGATAAGTAACTGAAGCACAGACAGATTATAAGTATCTTTCTATAGTTATACAGCTAGTAAGTGAAGAAGCTGGGATTCAAACCTAGGTAGTCTGGGTCCAGGATTTACGTCTGTAACTACCATTTCTGTTTTCTCTATACAGTACCCTCAATGTCCCTTTAGACTTATGCCTCAGATGCCACTTTCTCCATGCAGGGCTCCTGGGTTCCCCAGTCAGAATTATTAGCAATGATTAGAATGTACTTAGCTGCTTACAGTTTTCAGAGTACCTTCATGTCCATTCTGTCATTTACACAATACTTTTGTAAGGCAGAACAAATGCAGTGCAGGTCTTGAGGTTTATGTGGGTTTTGCCACAGTGACTCAATGGAGTATATACCTGCATTATTTGCTACTAAAAATGTCCACTTTTGGGGCATCTAGGTGGCTCAGTTGGTTACATATCCGACTCTTTTTTTTTTTTTTTTTAATATTTTATTTATTTGACATACAGTGATCACAGTAGGCAAAGAGGCAGGCAGAGAGAGAGGAGGAAGCAGACTCCCCACAGAGCAGAGAGCCTGACATGGGGCTCTATCCCAGGACTCTGGGATCATGACCTGAGCTGAAGGCAGAGGCTTTAACCCACTGAGCCACCCAGGCACCCCTAAACATCCAACTCTTGATCTCAGCTCAGGTCTTGATCTCAGTGTGGTGAGTTCAAGCTCCAGGTTGGGCTCCATGCTAGGCTTGGAGCCTACTTAAAAAAAAAAAAGAAAAAAAAAATTTCCCACTTTTTTTTTTTTCCTATACTGACCTTTGTCCCATAGCTCCATTTACCTTATTGCTCCATTTTACCCTTCTCTGTTGTATGATATGATAGCAAATATGTCTGTATCCACCATTAGATTACAAGCTTCTGGAAGGCTAGGATCATATTTATTTTTGTGTTCTCCGTAGTCCTAGAACACTGTCTTGTATGTGATAGACAAACAGTTAAGGTTTGTTGAATCTCATTGTATACTATTCTACAACAGACATTTTTCAGATGTCTCCTTGTGTCAAGTACTGTTCCCTGTGGGTGCTAGAGATAGAATCCGATATTTCCCTATGAGGGGCTCTCAATATAGTAAAGGAGATAGAGAGGTAAACAAATGATTGTTGCGTGGTATGTTAGGTGCTATAATAGAGGGCTCTTCAGGATATTGGGGAACGTATTCAAAGCAGCATCTAACTGGAACTGGGACAGTTTCAGCAAGAAGGAGCAGTGAGAGGATAAGAGTGTGTTTGGGTAGACAAAACAGGAAGGAAAGAATTTGCTAGCAGAACAAATACCATATGCAATGGTACAGCTTAATTTGAAAGAACATGGCTGACTCAGGGAACTTGAAGTAGTTTGGTATGGCTGGAGGTGGTGCTGGGAAGGCAGGGAGAGGCCAAATCATGGAAGACTAGACTGATAAACTTCGATTTTTATCTTTCAGGTAGTATATAGAGAGACACTGAGATGCTTTTATATTTTAGGGAAAAACAAATCATACTGTGACTTTGGGATGTTGTTTAAAATGTACCTACTTGGGGTGCCTGGGTGGCTCAGTGGGTTAAGCATCTGCCTTCAGCTTGGGTTGTGATCTCAGGGTCCTGGGATCAGGCCCCATGTTGGGGCTTGGGGGGGTGTCTGCTTCTGCCTCTTCCTTTTCCCCATCCCCCACTTGTGTGCGCTCTCTCTCTCAAACAAATAAAATAAAATCTTAAAAAAATGTAGCTAACTAAAAAGAAAAGTAGATTCAAAGAAAACTATTATGGGGATACACTGTTGTATGTGGTAGGAATATGACAAAAATCATAAAGATGGTATCTGTGTAAAGTTTTGGAAACACTGCCATAGATAGAGGAATGCTCTTGAGAAATTTTTAAGGAGGACTGTGATAGTAGATTTTAGAAATATCGTTCTGGCAGTGTTTGTGGACCATGGTTTGGAATGGGCAAAGATGTCATAGAAGCAGTAGGGCAGGTGACATGGGAATTTAAAGTAAGGCAGTGACAAATGATTGCGGTGTTTAAAAGGAGATGGGGACTCCTGGCTGGCTCAGTTAGGAAAGCATGCTGCTGGATCTCTGGGTTATGAGTTCAAGCACCACACTGGGTGTACACGGTTTTCCTAAAACACACACACACACCCAAAACTTTAAAAGTAGATGAAGAAGGTGTACTAGGACCTGTTGACGTGTTAGGCCTAGGTTATGAGGAAGAGCGAAGAGTTCAGTGTAATCTGTTTCTGGCATAGATTACTTAGTAAATACTGTAAATTATAGAATGCAAGGGAGTTTGGTTTGGGCTGTACTGAGTTTGAGATGCTGCCGAGTGAAGATACTGAGGTAGAGATGTCCAGATTATCTGTTGGGTTTGCAAGCTGGTTAGGTAACAAATACTTTTTGATTGTCAAATGTGCTCCAGACTCCAGTAGCTCTCATAGTAGTAAACTCAGAAGAAAGGTCTATACCATTGATTCTCAGCTGGGGTGATTTTGCCTCTGAGAAGATCCTTGGCAGTGTCTGGAGACAGTTTTGATTGTCACAGCCGGGGAGTTGCTATGGGTGTCTAGTGGGTATAGAGGCCAGGGGTGCTAAACGTCCTGTAACAGATTGGACAGCAGCCCCCACAAAAAAGTTATTGGTAGTGCCATGGCTGAGAAACTCTGGCTTAGACTAAAGATACGGATGTTTTCTTCTAGATTGCAAGGGTGTGAATATTATTATCATCTTGGATTCCAGCTCCTTGTTCCCAGTGATTTGTATTATAGTAGAAATTCTATACAAAGGCTATGTAAAAAATACTTTTAGATAAATTTTTATTTATTAAACCAAGAGATTTTTATGAATACTAGTATGTTAAAGTAAATAGGAAATGGTATGTTTTAGCTAGCAGGATCAGCTAAACAAAGAATCACAAAAATTTAAAACTCGGTGAATTTGAGGAGCAGGAGGGGACACAGAGACAGGAGCAGAGAATAGAGTGGAACCCTGAGTATCTTGAAGAAAAGGTAGAGAAGGGAAATGGGGTCTTCTAAGAAGGGGGTTATGAACCTTATTTGTTCAAGAATTAGGAACTAATTGGGCATTGTGGGGAGAGATGGGTATAGTTTGCCTTAAAGTTGGGTAAGATTGAGAATCTTGCCTCAGAGATGATTTTGGAGCAGTAAGAGAAACCACGCTTCTTACCAACTAAGCAATAGAACAAAGCTGTAAAGGGCTTTGGAATAGAGGACGATGTGTCTTCTCTCATGGCAAGGCTAGGCTCTCTGAAGCCAGTGTGTGTGTAGTTGGCTGATTTACATAGAATTTGTATTTGAGATTTCGTGGACTTATTTTTGTGTGTGCTTGGTTTGGATGTGTAAGCTACTGCTCAACTGGAGAGATGAGAGGCAATGGCTTTGGCTTAGAGAATCGACTCTAAATCTTCAGTTGGGACTGCAGACATGGCAGTGACAGGAGACAGTTGTTACTTTACTTAAGGTAGTGTGCGTGGTCTCAGATTGAAGATGCTGCCTAAGTGGTTTACATGTGTCCCCTAGACGCTTACCAGCTTTTGAGATTGGCAAGGTTTCACAGTAACGTTCTTGAGTTTGTGGTGTACTGTTACTTTGAGGTCAGCACTGGGGGATATGGGCCAGTCAGCAGGGGTGACTTGCAGTTCAAGGGGTATTATGGGTTAGGAGAGCCAGACATATGTGGGTGCAAATTCTAGCACATTTGCGTATGGAAATCATGGAGTCCCTCAGGAATCTGCTGTGATTAGTTTCAAAAACGTTAATTTGTTCCAGAAAGGATATAGAGTGGTTTACAAAGGTGTGTTCAATATAGCAAGATAAATTACATACAAAATAAGTAAGAAAAATGAGACAAAGAAAATGTAAAGATAGGATACCAAGATGGAGCAGTAAAAGAATTGTATATAAGATAAAAGCTGTGATGGCCAGATTACTTCTTTGAGATTAAGCCCTGAGCTTTCAGGGAGTCTACTGAAAGATAGAAACTAATCAGCTAAAAAATTGACCAAGTCTAAAAGGTAACAAACACAAGCTTCTCAGGAAATCACATGTATCCATGATAGAGGGAGCAGAGATGTTCCTCCCCTGGGTCCTCCTTGAAGGTGACTGTTTAACAACAGCACCCTGTGCATCTTATTTATTGTCTACACGGTGACAAGCTCTGTTCCCACAATGCCCCTTACCACAGGTGGATGGCACGACATTAAAGTGTAATTTGGGGAAAAAGCAATTGGGAAAGGAGGGCAGTATAATGCAGGGTGATGACAGGTCTCCCTGAAGGACAGTTTGGCTTATTTCAGGGTTGAGTTTATAGTAGGTTGGTTTCTTTCTTTCTTTTCCTTTCTTTCTTAAGATTTTATTTATTCATTTGACACAGAGAGAGAGAGAGAGAGAGAGAGAGAAAAGAGCATGCACAAGCAGGGAGAGGAGTAGGGAGAGGCAGGCTCCTTGCTCTGTGGGAGCTCAATCCCAGGACCCTAGGATCATGACCCAAGCCAAAGTCAGATGCTGAGCCACCCAGGTGCCCCTAAGATTTTATTTTTAAGTAATCTCTATACCCGTTTTGGGTCTTGAATTTAGAACCCTGAGATCAAGAGTCACATGCTCTACCAGCTGAACCAGCCAGGTGCCCCTATTTATTTATTTTTTAATTTTTTAATTAAGAAATTTGGGGGGCACCCTGGGTGGCTTAGTCATAAAGTGTCTGCTTTCGGCTCAAGTCATGAACCCAGGGTCCTGGGATCGAGCCCCGCATTGGGGTCCCTGCTTAGCGGGAACCCTGCTGCTCCCTGTCTCACTCCCCCTGTTGTGTTCCTCTCTCGCTGTGTCTCTCTCTGTCAAATAAATAAAATCTTTAAAAAAAATTTTTTTTAAGTGAGCTCTGTGCCCAATGTGGGGCTTGAACTCAGGACCCTGAGATTAAGGAGTCACATGCTCTACCTACAGAGCCAGCGAGGCACCCCTAAAATTAACTTTAAAAAGAGGTGCATGAGTGGCTCAGTTGGTTAAGTGTCCAATTCTTGATTTTGGCTCCCGTCATAGTCTTGGGGTCACGAGATCAAGCCCTGCATTAGGTTCTGTGCACTCAGCACGGAGTCTGCTTGAGATTTTCTCTACCACTCCCTCTGCCCCTCTGCTCTGCTCTCTTTCTCTAAAACAAATAAATAAAAATCTTTTTAAAAATTAAAAAAAGATTAACTTTTAAAGTGTACAATTCAGTGGGTTTTAGAATATTCAGAGTTGTGCAACTATCATCATAATCAGTGTTTGAACGTTTTTTTTACCCCAAAGAGAAATTACAAAACTGTTAGCAGTAACTCCCCATTTCCCCCTTACCCTAAGCCTGAGGCATAGGCAACCACTAATCTACTTTCTATCTCTATGGATTTCCCCATACTGAATGTTCTAAGTTGAATTCTATAGCATGTGGCCTTTTGTGACTTGTATAACGTTCTCAAGGCTCATCTACTTTGTAGCATGTACCATTACTTCGTTTTGTTCTGCGGTTCAGTGATATTCCATTGTATGGATGTACCACATTTTGTTAATCCATTCACTGTGGATGGACACTTGGGTTTTATCTACTTTTTGGCTATTGTGAATAATACTGTAGTAATACTGGTGTAAAGGTATCTGAGTCCCTGATTTCAATTTCTTTTGGCTCTATTCCTAGGTGTGGTAGTCCTGGGCATGTGGTAATTCTTTTTAGCATTTTGAAGAACTGCCAGACTGTTCTCCATAGTGGCTATCCCATTTTATATTCCTATCAGCAATGTGTGAGGATTCCTGTTTATCCACCTTCTTGCTATCACTTGCTGTATTTCATTTTTATTTTTATTTATTTATTTATTTATTTATTTATTAAGATTTTATTTATTTATTTGACAGGGAGAGAGGGATATCGAGAAGGAATATAAGCAGGGGGAGTGGGAGAGGGAGAAGCAGGCTTCCCACTGAATAGGGAGCCTGACATGGGACTCGATCCCAGGACCCCAGGATCATGACCTGAGCCAAAGGCAGATGCCCAACAACTGAGCCTCCCAGGCGCCCCTATATTTCATTTTTAAAAACTTGTGGTCACCCCAGTGTGTATGAAGTGTTATCCCATTGTGGTTTTGATTTTCATTTATTTCCCAAATGACTAATGATACTAAACATTTTTTAATGTGTTTATTGGCTATTTGTATATTTTCTTGGGAAATATGCCTGTTAAGTTTTTTGCTCATTTTTTTTTTCAGAATTATTTATTTGAGAGAGAGAGTGAGTGTGCATGGATGAGGGGAGGGGCAGAGGGATAGGGAGAGAGAAAATCCTAAGCAGACTACTTTCTTCCACAAAGAATAAATGTTTTTCATGCTTTTTTAGAAAGTAAAAGAAACAGGGACGCCTGCGTGGCTCAGTTGGCTAAACAGCTGCCTTTGGCTCGGGTTGTGATCTCAGGGACCTGGGATCGAGTCCCGCATCGGGCTCCTTGCTCAGTGGGGAGCCTGCTTCTTCCTCTACCTCTGCCTGCTGCTTCCCTGCTTGTGCTCACTCTCTTTGACAAATAAATAAATAAAATCTTGAAAAATAAATAATTAAAAAGTAAAAGAAAGATGAAAGTGGAATTCCTTTTGTTTGACATCTCCAGCAACTGCTATTGTATGTGGGCTTGGTGTATATCCTTCTTGGTCATGTTTTATAATTCAGTGTACACAGATATGTAGTAGGCTGAGTATATAACCGTGTATGTATGTATAAAACTCTGCCAGAGCACTTTGCATGCACTCTCTTATTTAATCCTTAGAATCTCCAGGTAGGTATCTCTATTTTGTGGATGAGGAAACTAAGACACAGAGAAAGATCAAGTAACTTGCTCAGGGATCTACAGCTAAGGTAACAGTAAGCTAAGTAATAGGTAAGAGGTAGAGCTGATATTTGACCTCTTATCTTTTTGGACTTAAAAGGCTGTGCTCTTAACCTCTGAATTATACCATGGTATTAATAGGTATGCTCCTTTTCTTAGAGTATAGAATATTCTGGAAATGGTACTTGTTGATTAGGAATAAAAAAGTATTCCCTCTCAGCTCTGCTCTGTTTCTCCAAAATTTGACCTTTTAGCAGCATTGAACATAGTTGATTACTCCTCATTTTCTTTTTTGCCCATGCCTCTCGATCACTCCTCTTTTATTTTTTATTTTTTTTTAATTTTTAAGATTTTATTTATTTATTTATTTATTTTTATTTATTTACTTGACAGAGAGAGAGAGAGAGGCAGATCACAAGTAGGCAGAGAGGCAGGCAGAGAGGGAGAGGAGGAAGCAGGCTCCCCGCTGAGCAGAGAGCCCGATGCGGGGCTCGATCCCAGGACCCTGAGATCCTGACCTGAGCCGAAGGCAGAGGCTTTAACCCACTGAGCCACCCAGGCGCCCCAAGATTTTATTTATTTATTTGAGAGAGTGAGAGAGAACATGAGTGGTGTGAGGGGCAGAGGGAGAAGAGATTCCCTGCAGAGCAGGGAACCTGACACAGGGCTCTATCCCAGGACTCTGGGATCAGGACTTGAGCCAAAGGCAGATGCTTAACCGACTAAGCCATCCAGGTGCCCTGATCACATCTCTTTTGAAACATTTTCTTCACTGGACTTCCAGGATACCACATGCTCATGGTTGCCTTTCTGTCTCACCAAGCTATCTCTTTTACTTGTTCCTCCTCTTTTCCCTAACTTCTAAATATTGATGTATCTTACAGATCATTCCTTGATCTTAATCCTTTCCTCTCTTTGTAGCTACCACTATAGTTATCTCTTCTAGTGTCATGTATGTATGTATGTATGTGTGTATGTATATCCTGACAGTCTCTAAATTGGTCTCTCTGGCTCAGACCCTTTTCCTTGAATTCAGGACTCATTTGATCACTTATTTACAGCACATACAGGGCTCTTAGAAGTCTGGTAGGCATCTGAGACTTAATGTGTCAAAATCAGATCCTGACAGCCAAATAGTGGAAACCACCCAAATACGTAGCAACTAGTGAATGGATAAGTAAAATGTGATAGATACATACAGTGAATATTATTTATTTAGAAAAAAGAACAAAATAATAACATGTTTCAATACAGAAAAGCATTTTCATTACATATAACGAAAAGCATTATATTAAGTGAAAGAAACCAGTCACGAAAGGCCATATATGCAGATGTCCAGAGTGGACAAAGCCATAGAGACTAAGTAAATAAGTGATTGCCTAGGGCTGTGGCGTGAGTTGTAGGAGGAGACTGCCAATGCATACATAGCTTTTTGAGGGATGAGCAAAGTGTTCTTTTTTTTTTTATTTGTAGCTTTGAGGCATTTTATTATAAAAAACTGGCATTCATGTACATAAACAATAAACTTAGAATTCATCACATATTTATTTTACTTTTTAGCTTGACCTTCTAGTAAATCTTTAGCTTTATTGATTTTGGCTGCTATGTAAGGAGATTCTCCCTTGTCTGGGTGATTTAAAAACACGATTCATCAGTGAGCAACTCTTATTTTTTCCTTTATTGGCAGTAGTATGCCTAGTATTTTTTTTTTTTAAGTTTTTAAAAAAATTTATTTACTTGACAGACAGAGATCACAAGTAAGCAGAGAGGCAGGCAGAGAGAGAGGAGGAAGCAGGCTCTCTGCCAAGCATAGAGCCCGATGCGGGGCTCGATCCCAGGCCCTGGGATCATGACCTGAGCCGAAGGCAGAGGCTTTAACCCACTGAGCCATTCAGGTGCCCCATAGTATGCTTAATATTAATGCTGCTTCTCGTTTTGTCATTTTGGGTTCCAATCCACTTCTGTAAACCACCACTGAAGGCAGATTTTGGTAGACATTGAAAAACTTGTTTCACTTGAGGCTCCTTGTTTCATGGTTTGCAAAACATAACATCCTGCAAATCCTGCAGCAGCAATGGTCAGTCCAGCTGCTACCTTTGTACTGGCCATGGCTCTGGCTTGGTTCCCTTCCTTCACCAAGAGCAGTGTTCATCCCAGCTCAAAGACCTCAGCCATCAATTCCTGCGCCTCTACCAGGCAGTGATACAGCCACCACCAGCAAGCACTGAAAATTTTCTAAAATTAATTATGATGATGGTTTCCGAACATCAAGCACATGAAGAAAACAACTGAATCTTGCACTTTATTATTTTTTTTAAAAGAACTAAAATCAAAACAATCTGCTTATGCAAGAAATAATTGATAAGCTGGACTTCATTAAAATTAGAAACTTTTGCTCTGTAAAAAGACAGGAGAATAAGAAGACAAGCCACACACTGGAAAAAATGTTTGCAAAATACGTATGTGATAAGGGACTTTTATCCATAATATGCAAAGAACTCTTAAAAATCAGCAATAAGAAAGCAAACTGCTCCTTTAAAAAAATGGCCAAAGACCTGAGCGGACACCTCACTGAAGAAGATCAACACATGACGAGCCTATGAAAAGGTGCTCCTCATCATACATCACTAGGGAAATAAATGCAAATTAAAACAATGTTATAAACAGGCAGAATTCAGAACACTGATATCACTAAATGTTGGCAGAGTTGGGGAGCAAAAGGAGCTCTCATTCATGCTTGATGGGAATGCAAAATACAAAGTACAGCCACTTCTGAAGATTGTTTGGCAGTTTCTTGCCAAGCTCTTACTATACAGTCTAGCAGTCATGCTCCTTGCTGTTTACCAAAATTAATTGGAAACTTGTGTTCATCCAAAAACCTATTTGTGGATGTTTATGGTAGCATTATTCATAACTGCTAAAATTGGGAACCAACCAACGTGTCCTTCAGTAGGTGAATGGATAAATAAACTGGTACATCAAGACAAAGGACTATTATTTAGCACTAAAAAGAAAAGAGCTATCAAGCCATTAAAAAACATGAAAGGACCTTAAGTGGTTATCATTAAGTGAAAGAAGTGAATCTGAAAAGTCTACTTTTGTATGATTTAAACTGTGTGACCTTCCGGAAAAGGCAAAACTATGATGACAGTAATAAGATCACTGGTTTCCAGGATTTGGGGGAGGGAAGGATGCATAGAGGATTTTTAGGGCAGTGAAACTATTCTGTATGATACTATAATTCTGTATACATGTCATTATACATTTGTCCAAACCCACAGAATGTACAACACCACAGGTGAACCCTAATTGAAACTATGGACTCCACATAATACTGATGGATCAGTGTAGTTCGTCAGAAACAAATGCACCATTCTGATGGGGAATGTTGATAGTGGAAGATGCTGTATGTATGTATGTATGTGTTCGAGAGCAGCACATATATGGGAATTCCCTATATCTTCTCAATTTTACTGTGAACCTAAAACTGCTCTAAAAAAATAAATTCTTTTTTTTTTTTTTTAAAGATTTTATTTATTTATTTGACAGAGAGAAATCACAAGTAGGCAGAGAGGCAGGCAGAGAGAGAGGAGGAAGCAGGCTCCCTGCTGAGCAGAAAGCCCGATGTGGGGCTCGAACCCAGGACCTGGGATCATGACCTGAGCCGAAGGCAGCGGCTTAACCCACTGAGCCACCCAGGCGCCCCTAAAAAAATAAATTCTGTTTAAGAGAAAATTACAGTAAGAAAGTCTTTCCTTAGGGGCGCCTGGGTGGCTCAGCGGGTTAAAGCCTCTGCCTTCGGCTCGGGTCGTGATCGCAGGGTCCTGGGATCGAGTCCCGCATTGGGCTCTCTGCTCGGTCGGGAGCCTGCTTCCTCCTCTCATTCTCTGCCTGCCTCTCTGCCTACTTGTGATCTCTGTCAAATAAATAAATAAAATCTTTAAAAAAAGAAGGTCTTTCCTTAGAGTCTTAACTATCAGTAATGACTATTAACACCCTTGCAGTTACTTAAGCCAAAATAATTTTTTAAAGATTTATTTATTGGGGCTCTGGGGTGGTTCAGTCGCTTAAGCCTCTGACTTTGGCTCAGGTCATGATCCCAGGGTCCTGGGATCGAGCCCTATGTGGGGCTCTCTGCTCAGCAGGGGGCCTGCTTCTCCCTCTCCTTCTGCCTGCTGCTCTGCTTGCTTGTGTGTGTGCTCTCTGTCTCTGTCCCAGGCAAATAAATAAATTAAAATCTTTATTTTAGGATTGAGGATTGATTTATTACTAGTGAGAGAGAGAGAGCACACCAGTGGGGGGAGGGGTAGAGGGAGAGAATCTTCAAGCAGACTCCCTACTGAGCACAAAGCCCAACGTAGGCTTAATCTGTCTACCCCTGAGATCATGACTGAGCCAAAACCAAGAATTGGATGCTTAACTGCCACCCAGGCACCCCTTAAGCCAAAAACATTGAGTCACCCTTGATTCCTTTCTTTCAGTGCTTTCTTTCCAATTGTTCTCAAATCTAGTGGATGCTGCATTCAGAAAACATCTGGAATCTGTTCACTTGTGGCCATTTCCTACTTTTATGATGCTGGTCAAAGCCAGTATTAACTTGTACCTAGATTATTTGTAGAAGCCCCCATAAGTGGTGTTCCTGATTCTGCCTTTACCTCTTTCCTATCCCTAATTCATCATAGCCCATAAAAATAGCGGACGTAAGATCATGATCACTCCTCTGCTTAGGGCCTCCCAATGCTTCCTGTTAAAAGCCAGGTCCTTATATTTATCCCCGAGGACCTAAAAATGTTTTGTGGTGCTCTCCTGTTTTTTTTTTTTTTTTTATTCAATCCACTAAGCACTTCAGCTTTGATGTTTCTCAGACAACAAGCATGCTCTCATCTAAGCATTTTGTACTTACTGTTCTCACTGGCTGCAGTGCTGTTCCCCCATAACCTTACCTTTTTCTGATTTTTGCTCAAAAGTCACTTTATCAGTAAGGCTTCTGTGCTTACCTTATTTAAGGTACCAGTACCACCTCCCGCCTATGCTACTATTTACTCCTGTTACAGTGCTTCATTTTTCTCCATTCCTCTTGCCACTATCTGAAAAAGTAGTATGAACATATATTTTACTTATTTCTTTATTTTCTCTACCTCTTCTCATGAGAGTGTAAGCCTCTGGAGAGCAGGGCTTTTAGTCTGTTTGGTCATTACTATTTATTTACTTTGTTTCTAGAATTACTGGTATTATACTAGGCTCTCAATAAATATTTGTTGTGTTGAACAACTAAATATTTAAGATAGTTCAGTGAAAAAAGGTAGGTAACCTGGATTCCAGATCTGTTGTTACTAAGATTAAGTAGCTTAGTGACTGAGTGCTTGGGGTCTCAGTCTTACCATCTGGGTCAAGTGAAAGATTTGACATAGGCGGTTTTTAATGAAGTGAGATAATAGAAATATATATATTGGTTTCTGCCCCCAGTTTCTAGCAAAGAAACCCTTATAATTTCTTGGGTGATAGGAGTGTCTTGTTCTAAAGAGATGGCTCTGGGTCAGCTCCCTGATGGCTCCTGGGTATAGGCTAATCACTGGAAAAAACAAATCATGATTAGAAGCTTGGCATTTTCAGGGGCACCTGGGTGACTCAGTGGGTTAAAGCCTCTGCCTTTGGCTCAGGTCATGATCCCAGAGTCCTGGGATAGAGCCCCGCATTGGGCTCTCTGCTCAGCAGGGAGCCTGCTTCCTCCTCTCTCTCTCTGCCTGCCTCTCTGCCTACTTGTGATCTCTGTCAAATAAGTAAAAAAAAAAATCTTAAAAAAAAAAAAAAAAAAAAAAAAAAAGCTTGGCATTTTCAGTCCTGTCCCCAGTTGTCTTCAAATGGGAGAAGGGCTGAAAATGGGGTTAATGGTGGGAGCTTCCATAAAATCTCTCAAGTATGGGGTTCAGAGAGCTTCCATCTGAATGTTCATTCATATCCTTTGTCATATTCTTTAATAAACTGGTAAATACGTAGATGTTTTCCTGAGTTCTGTGAGCTGCTCTAGCAAATTAGACCCAAGGAGGAGGTCTTTGTAACCTGCATAACCTTTGATCTATAGCTGGTTGGTTAGAAGCCTAGGTGATAACTTGAGCTTGTAACTGATATCTGGAGAGAGAGAGAGAGAGAGAGAATGTGTGTGTGTGTGTGTTTGGTGGGGGGAGGTGGCGCAGTCTACTTGTGGGATATGATGTTATCTCTGTGTGGATAGTGTCAGAATTGAGTTAAATTGTTGGACAGCCAGCTGGTGTCACGAAGAATTGCTTTTTGTGGGGAAAAAACCTCTACACATTTGGTGACCAGAAATGTGAGTGTTTTGTGTGACTAGTACAGGAGACACATAGGAAAGAAGCACACACTAGGGAAGAACTGGGTTTTTCCCTCTATAGGAAAGAAAAACTGAATTTTTTTCTTCTACAAATGTAAACCAGAATTTTTAAACTGAAGCAACCTTGAGAAACCATCTTTCATTATAAAGTTAAGGCTTTCAGTTCAGAAACATTGTTTCACTCACTGGTATCTGTTCCTATTATGGATTATTGGCAGGACTAAGGCTTGTTTGGTGAAGTGTCTGAGTGTTGTGGGAAATTCAGCACAAGAAGGAGCTAGCTACTCAGGGGCCCTAAGCTAGAAGGACTCCAGGCCAGAAGAAAGATCTTGGCTTTGAGGTTCTATTTGAAGATGAGGAACTTATCCTAGGAATAAGAACAAACCATTTTATTTTGAAAAATTCCAAGCAGCTGTATTTCTCCTCATTTTCTTTTGATGGGCTTCCACTACCCACCCCCTTTTCCCCCGGGATCATCTGTCATTGTGAGTTCTCTCCTGTGCTTGGCTCTGTATAAAGTAGCTGTTGCTGTTAAAAGTGTGTCTCCTATATATTTAGTTAAATTGTAGCATTCAGATTTTTATTTTTTTATTTTTTATTTTTTTAGATTTTATTTTCTAAAGTAATCTCTACACCCAATGTGAGGCTCAAACCTATAACCCCAAGTTTGAGAGTTGGGTGCTCTACCAACTGAGCCAGCCAGACGTCCCTAGCATTTAGATTTCTTCATTTTTTCTTAAGGCTTTATTTATTTGAGAGAGAGATAGAGAGTGAAATGTGTGCTTGTGTTGGGAAGGAGCAGAGGGGAGAGGGACGAGCAGACTCTGTACTGAGCATGGAGTTTGGAGCCTGACTCGGGGCTTGGGGCTCGATCTCACAACCTTGATATCACGACCTGAGGTGAAACCAAGGGTTGGAGGCTCAACCAACTTAAATTTCTTTTTTTTTTTTTAAGATTTTATTTATTTATTTGACAGAGATCACAAGTAGGCAGAGAGGCAGGCAGAGAGAGGAGGAAGCAGGCTCCCCGCCGAGCAGAGAGCCCGACACGGGGCTCGATCCCAGGACCCCGAGATCATGACCTGAGCTGAAGGCAGAGGCTTTAACCCACTGAGCCACCCAGGCGCCCCTTAACTTAAATTTCTTAATAATTCCATTATGCTTGTGTAGTTGGTTGGTTGGTTGTTTTAAGTAAGCTCTACATCCAACGTAGGGCTTGAACTCATAACACTGATGAGCCGGCAAGGTGCCCCTTTTTAATTAATCAGTTAATTTTTATTTTTGAATTTTTTTAATGCTTGCGTAGTTCAGTTTCTCTTTTCTTAGCAGACCTACCATAAAACCCAGTAGGGCCTCTGACTGTACTATAAATTGGTCTCGTATGGAAGGTAGGTTCTCCCCCAGTTCTCCATGCATAGCAAGACTGTACACTTCCTTCTCCACTGTTCTGTCATGAGAATCATTTTCCTTCTATGAAATCTTTTGATATGAGTGTTGTCAGAGAACAAATACATTTAAATGCAAACAGAGTTCTTTTTAAAAAGTTGGGTGACTCCTCAATTTTAGGTTTACATTTTGTAATTATTTAATTTTAATCTTTTAATTTTGAGATAACTATTTATTTGTAATTGTAAGAAGTAATACTGAGAGATCCCACATACCCCTCACTCATTTCTCCCTAGTAGTAAGGTCGTATAGAACTATAGGATATTGTTGTTGATACAACCCATGATCTTATTCAGATTCCTTCAGTTTTACTTGTACTCTGTGTGTGTGTGTGTGTGTGTGTGTGTGTGTATTTATTTCTCTGCGATTTTATTACATCTGTAGTTTTTAAAAAATTTTTTTTTATTTTAAGATTTTATTTATTTATTTGACAGAGAGACAGAGAGAAAAAGCACAAGCAGGGGAGTGGGAGAGGGAGAAGCAGGCCCCCTGCCAAACAGAGAGGCTGACGCGGGGCTCGATCCCAGAACCCTGGGATCGTGACCTGAGCCAAAGGCAGACGCTTAATGACTGAGCCACCCAGGCACCCCGATTACATCTGTAGTTTTATGTATCCAATGCCATATTTAAAATACTTCCATTACCACAAGGATTCCTCATTTTGTCCTTTCCTAACCATACCCACTTCCTTTCTGCTGCTTCTAATTTCTGAACCCCTGATAACCACTAAGCTGATCTCCATTTCTATAAATTTGTTATTTTAAGCGTGTTATATAAATGGAATCATATAGTATATAATCTTTTGGGATAGGTTTTTTCCTCACTCAGCATATATCTCTTGAGATTCATCCAAGTGTCAATAGTTTCTTGTTATTAATGAATAGTATTCCATGGAGTAGATACAGCACAACTTGTTTAGCTCTTCACTTGTTGAAGGATACCGATTTATTTCCAATTTTTGGCTATTATGAATTAAGCTTTGAACATAAATTTTCATTGGTGAGTCCAGTTGCTAGGTCATATGGTAAATACATGGTTTGCAACTTACTGTATTTACTTATTTTTTTAAAGATTCATTAGTTCATTTAAGTGGTGGGGGGAAGAGGGCAGAGGGAGAAGGAGAGAGAAATCCAGGCTGACTCCTTGCTGAGTGTGGAGCCTGCTGCAGGGCCTGATCTCCCAACCCTGAGATCATGACAAACCAAGAGTCCGGGGGTCTCCTGACTGTGCCACCCTGATGCCCCTCCAATTTACTTTAAAAATGAGTAGATAAAAATCTTTTCTTGTTAAAATTATTTACTCTTACATTTGTTTGGTGAAAAGTATCATTTTACAGTTTCTTTAAAGCTGTTTTCTAGAACCTATTGTCTGTAGCCAGGGAATTTGCGTTTTGGAGTAGCCATTATATCATCCTTGGGCATTATGAAATGAAGGTGGAAGCTGACGAATCAAGCCACAGAATCGTTAAAGGGTAGTTTTCCTTTCTTATGAAATAATATATGTATTAGTTCTTGTCTTTTTTGCATTTGATCTTTAGTTTTAATATTGTAGTAAAAGGTTGAATTGTATTTTCTCTTCTTACAGCGGCTATGTGACTATGTTTGTGACCTCCTCTTAGAAGAGTCAAATGTCCAGCCAGTATCAACACCAGTAACAGTGTGTGGAGACATACACGGACAGGTAAAATTTCATGAACAGATTTTTAGCTTTTGTACTGTCCATAGTCCACGTGTGTTTCCACTTATGTGCAAAAATGCCACAAGAAAAACAAGAAACAAACACAGCTCATTTGATAGATTGGCCTGTCTGTGTGACACTAATGATTCCTGGTTACTATTACAGTGAGTAAAAGTGGTGGTCAAATTACTCATGGAGGGGTGCCTGGGTGGCTCAGTGGGTTGAAGCCTCTGCCTTCGGCTCAGGTCGTGGTCCCAGGGTCCTGGGATCGAGCCCCTCATCGGGCTCTCTGCTCGGCGGGGAGCCTGCTTCCTCCTCTCTCTCTGCCTGCCTCTCTGCCTACTTGTGATCTCTCTCTCTCTCTGTCAAATAAATAAATAAAATCTTTAAAAAAAAATTACTCATGGAGTTCGTTGAAATTATACTTGCAAAGTGGATAGAATGCAACATTATTGCTCTGGGAAGGGTTGTGGACAGCTCACAGTGACTGTGATTAACAGGACGTGCTTTGGTTTTAGGTATTAATTTTCTATTCTATTCACTCAGGTCAAATTTTATTGAAAATGTATCATTTCCATAGTGGGAATGAGAATAATATAGGTTCAGAAGGATAAAATTGTTGGTGCACGATTTTACGCAAGTGTCTGCTAGGATAGGAGAAAGATGAGTCTCGTTTTTTATCTGCTGGGCTTTTTTTTTTTTTAACTTGACAGAGAGAGAGGGAGAGAGGGAACACAAGCAGGGGGAGTGGGAGAGGGAGAAGCAGACTCCCCGCTGAACAGGAAGCCTGATGTGGGGCTCGATCCCAGCATCCTGGGGATCATGACCCAAGCCGAAGGCAGCCGCTTTAATAGCTGAGCCACCCAGGTGCGCCTGTGCTTTTGTTTTTAAGAGTTTCAAGGCAGTGGCAAGAGGAATACACCTCATCTTTAGACTCTTACTGTCAGGGTGTAGCCCAGTTGGAAACCCTCTGTGTATTTGTAGAGGTGTTTTGTGTGTGTGTTTTTTGTTTGTTTGTTTGTTTTAACTGGGAATGGAAGCTAAGCAGAACTCTCACTCAGTCTGCTGTCTGTGTACAGTGGGGTTGTGGATATAAGACATATATTGTAAACAATATCTTTATCAAACCCAGCATGACTTGCTATCATCTGTGCAATTTCCCTGCCTTGAATAAGACTGCCTAAAGGAGCAGAAATGTATATAAATTGGTAGTGATTGGTGGCTGTTCCGTGAATTAAGTTCTGTTTTGACCACTTTAGGGCTCTTTTCTTTTTTTGGTTTTCAATTTGTTCTCTGGGTGGTTGAGGTCATAATAAATCTGGCATTTGCATGTTATCAGCTTCTAAATAGAGAGCCCATTAGGTCATCTCTGAGCTGTTGAAAGATTTATTTATTTATTTATGTAGGTGGGGTGTCTGAGAGTGGGGGTGGGGTGGGGGGCAGTAGGTGGGAAGAGGCAGAGGGAAAGGGAGAGAGAACTCAAGCAGACTTGGTGCTGAACTCGGAGCCCAAGGCAGGGCTCGATCTCACTACCCGTGAAACCATTTCCTGAGCTGAAACCAAGAATTGGATGCTTAAGTGGCTGCACCACTCAGGCACTCCCATCTGTGATCTTTTAAAATCTTAGTTCTCTAGGGTAGACTTTAGGAGTGCATTTCTTAAAATTTCCATACACTGGGGTGCCTAGATAGCTCCGTCCTTTAGCTTCTGCCTTTGGCTCAGGTCATGATTCCAGCGTCCTGGGATTGAGCCCTGCATCGTCGGGCTCCCTGCTGGGGTGGGGGGTTAGAGGGGTGAGGGGGCCTGCTTCTCCTTCTTCCTCTCCCCCTGCTTGTGTTCCCTGTCTCACTGTGTCTCTCTCTTTGCCAAATAAATAAGTAATCTTTAAAAAAAAAACCCAAAAAACAAGTCTCTGTAAAAAAAAATTTCCATACATCTTCTTTCCAAAAACATAATAAACATTTGTATTTTGCTAAGATAAATGATACTAATATAAGCGTGCTATAACACATTCCTAAAAGCTGAAATAAACAAAATAATGTTTTCCCCTAGGGGTGCCTGGGTGGCTCAGTGGGTTAAGCCTCTGCCTTTGGCTCAGGTCATGATCTCAGTCGGGGTCCTGGGATAGATCTGTACATCGGGCTCTCTGCTCAGCAGGGGGCCTGCTTCCCCCCCCACCCCCCGCCTCTCTGCCTGCTTGTGATCTCTCTCTCTGTGTCAAATAAATAAAATCTTAAAAAAAAAAAACCAGCTTTAAAAAATAATGTTTCCCCCTGATTATAATATTAAAATTGATGGGTTTCCTGGGTTTTTAGGACTTTTTAGTATGTAATTTACAATAACTTTTTTAATACATAATTTGCAGCCATGATCAAAGGCCAGGAAATTAGAGACAACTTCAAACTACTAAAATTAATTAAAATAATAAAATTTTACTTCTGTAGTACATATACACCTTCAGTCAAATGTACAATCTAGCTAACATTTCTTGTGTTTTGAAGGTTAACAAAGTGCCTTTATTTTTTTTTTTTTTAAGATTTTATTTATTTATTTGACAGAGAGAGTGAGATCACAACAAGTAGGCATAGAGGCAGGCAGAGAGAGGTGGGGAAGCAGGCTTCCTGCGGAGCAGAGAGCCTGATTCGGGGCTCGATCCCAGGACCCTGAGATCATGACCTGAGCCGAAGGCAGAGGCTTAACCCTCTGAGCCACCCAGACGCCCCAACAAAGTGCTTTTTCACATATTCTGTGTCCTACTTTTTCAAGAGTCCTGTGAGATTGAATTATATTGTAGAAAAGGAAGCTTAGACTGAAAGATTGAAGAATTAGCCTAAACTCACAGAGCTACAAAGGGACATAGTTGAGATTTGAAACTTAACTTTGGTGTTGGCGTCCATGTTTTTTTTTTTTTTTTTAAAGAGAATGAGTGGGGGGGAAGCAGAGAGGGAGAGGGAGAAGCAGACTCCCTGCTGAGCAGGGATCCAGACATGGGGCTCGATCCCAGGACCCGGGGATTGTGACCTGGGCCGAAGGCAGATGCTTAACTGACTGAGCCACCCAGGTGCCCCCGTCCATGTTATTTTTAATTGTTTTTATTGAAATATAGTTTTTATTTTAAGACTACCACCAAATTGAACATTGTTTCTCTTATACTTGACCCTTTATATCATCTGCTAATTAAAAGCTTGGGACTTTCAGAGCTTCCAAATATAAGATGTGTCCTTTAGGATTTTAGAGTTGTCTTCCCCTTGGGCCAGTTCTGGCATTCAGAGATTGGGTTATGAGCGTCAATAAACTCATTTAAAAATTTTGGCAAGCATGAAGTGCTGAGAAGCATTGCAACAGTGTAATCTAGTGAGGAGATTGTAGACTGCATTGTCCAAGCTTGGTTTAAGTCCTGGCTTGGCTGCCTATTAACTATTCAAGAAATCACTTTGGGTAGGTCACAAGTTTTTAGGTATGGCCTGTGGACCTTTGAAGGTCTGTAAGGTGGTACAAAATCAATTGAGGGTAAAACTGCAGGTATCTCAGCATGAATCAAAGGAGTAGCACCAGACTATGCTGGTTTTTACTGTATTCTTCACAACATATGTGCACAGTAAAAAAAAAATTCCAGTATCACTTAAGAATGTCCTCGATGATACTTACCTGGCAGGGGAGATACCATGATCACAAAGAATGTCCTTGGTGAAGCAGTAATATTAGTTGTAATTATCAACTTGTGAGCTGATAACATCTTTTGAACAGTCCTATAATGGAAATAGGAAGTATGCGTACAACACATCTGCTAGATACCAAAGAAAGATGTTTTGCTCAAGGAAAATATTTGTGTAGTTTTTTGTTATCACAAGCTGAAGGAGCTTCTTTTTTTAATGGAACACCTTTTTTACTTGAGAGAATGACTAACAAGCTATGGGTATTTGACAACTATCTTTGCAACAGTGAAGGAGTGAACCAGTCACTTCAAGGAAAACAATTGACCATATTTATTGCCAGTGACAAAATTTGGTTTTTCAAATCAATAATTAGAATTTTAGAAAATTGGAGCCCACCATCATGATGGCGGACTATCAGCTTCTGATACTTATTTTTTTCATTTTTTATTTTTTAAGGTCTTTATTTATTTATTTGACAGAGAGAGAGACAGTGAGAGAGAGAGCACAAACAAGGGTAATGGGAGAGGGAAAGGCAGGCTTCCTGCTGAGCAAGGAGCCCAATGTGGGGCTCGATGAAGGTAGACGCTTAATGACTGAGCCACTCAGGTGCCCCAGCTTCTGATATTTAAAGACTTTTCTGTTGGTGATGATATTAACAAATACGGTTTTTTGGTGATATATAATGAAATATAATTTCTGTTTTCCAAATGACCAGTGTGTTAGCCACTGAGAGTGTTAGACCAGTCTACTAACAGAATAGGAAAAAGACCATTTATCAAATGTTGGTATGTTAATAAAGTATGCACCATTCTCTCTAAAGATTATTAAAATACTCTTCCTTTTCGTAAAATACACTTGTATGAAGCTGGATTTTCTTTATGTACTTTCATCAGTATATCCCAACAGATTGAATGCAGAGGCAAATTATGAAAATCTAGCCAAATTCTGTTTAACCAGATATTAAATTTGTTTTGTTTTGGAAGACATTGTTTACTTTTCGTTAGAAATATGTGTATGTTACTATTTAATGAGTTGTTACTGACTTAAACAATTAAATATTAAAATGATTACTTTTCATTTCTGATATGGTCAGTAGCAACTGATGATAAACTATATCAGCAAAAGCTTTTTGGGCACCAGTAATGTTTAAGACTATAAATGGGTCCTGAAACTAAAAAGTTTAAAAACTGCTGAGCTAGCCAACTCTTTCCTTGTCTCTAATGATGGAATAAAATCCACTTCTCGGGATTGCTTTTATTTTATTTTATTTTAGTTTAATTTTTAAAAGATTTTATTTATATGAGAGAGACAATGAGAGAGAAAGAGAGAATGAGAAGGGAGATGGTCAGAGGGAGAAGCAGACTCCCCGATGAGTAGGGAGTCCCATGTGGGACTCGATCCGGGGACTCCAGGATCTTGACCTGAGCTGAAGGCAGCTGCTTAACCAACTGAGCCACCCAGGCACCCAGAATTGCTTTTATTTTAAAATGAGATTTACAGGAGTTCCTGGATGGCTCAGTCAGTTAAGTGCCCAGTTAAGATCAGGTCATGATCTTAGGGTCGTGAGATCGAGCCCCATGTTGGGCTCTGTGCTCAGGATGGAGTCTGCTTCTCTCCCTTTCTCTCTGCTCCTCCCCCCCCCCCGCTCATGTTGCATGCTCTCTCTCTCTAAAATAAATCAATCTTCAAAACAAAACAAAACATTATGAAGCTTACAGAGTATCTGTGATGTGGAAAACATATAATAGATGGTAGAAATCATTTGTGAAATGATGAGGTGAGCTTCCAGTAATGTAGGACAAACTTAGTTGTCTGCACATGTTCTCAGTAAATGTTTATTATATTAAAGAATTTTGAAAAAAAAACTTCCATTATGAAGTAGGAACTGTTGGGTCCCTGAAGCAGAATATTTGATCGTCTGTTAAATATATATAGGGTAAATGGAAACTTATAACATTTTTATTTAGGAATATGTTTCTATAACTATCAGTAGAAAAGTTTAAGGACACTCCCTCTTCCACCATTTCTTTTACAAAAGCAACTTTTTTTTTGTTGCTTTTTTTTTTTTTTAAGATTTTATTTATTTATTTGACGGACAGAGATCACAGGCAGGCAGAGAGGCAGGCAGAGAGAGGAAGGGAAGCAGGCTCCCTGCTGAGCAGAGAGCCTGATGTGGGGCTCGATCCCAGGACCCTGGGATCATGACCTGAGCCGAAGGCAGAGGCTTTAACCCGCTGAGCCACCCAGGCGCCCCCAAAAGCAATTGTTTTATGAAACTTTTAAATGCTCCCTTCCTGACTCTGTGTGTATATATAGTAAAATGGTATAGTTTACTGTAGGTATAGTTTTGTGTTCTATCCTCTTCCCTAATCATTTTTCCATTTTGGTGCATAGTTTCTACTATAAGCATTATTCATGATTAATCCAGGTCTTTGAGTTGGTAGATCATACTTTATTAAAAGTCTTTTAGGGATACCTGGGTGGCTGAGTCTGTTGGGCGTCTGCCTTTGGCTTAGGTCATGATCCTGGGGTCCTGGGATCAAGTCCTGTGTCAGGCTCCCTGCTTGCCGGGGAGCCTGCTTCTCCCTCTGCCTGCCACTCCCCCTGCTTGTGTTCTCTCTCTCTCTCTCTCTCTCTGACAAATAAATAAATAAATAAATAAAATCTTTTAAAAGTCTCTCAAAAAAATCATTGAACACTACATCAAAAACTAATTATGTACTATACAGTGACTAACAACATAAAAAAAACTAGTCAGTTGTCAGTCATGAAGTGTGTTTCTCTTATTATTATAAATGATGTTGTAACACATTTTCTATATATTCACCCAGTATGTATGTATGTATGTATGTATTTATTTATTTATTTATGTACGTACTTATTTTTTTGCCCTTAGGATATAGTCACAGAAGTGGAATTACTAGGCTAGAGTAACACACAACACATGTGTGTATGTATTTCACTGATACACAGCACACACACACACACACACACACACACACATTTTTATTGCTCATGCTGTGTGTATATATATAAACATACGCTATGTAAATAATATGTGGTATACATGCATCATGTATACATCTATGGGATGGGAATTGAGATGTGTACTTTTTAAAAATAAAGATAGATTTATTTATTTATTTATTTATTTTTAAAGATTTTATTCATTTATTTGATAGAGACACAGCGAGAGAGGGAATACAAGCCGGGGGAGTGGGAGAGGGAGAAGCAGGCCTCCCGCCAAGCAGGGAAACCGATGTGGGGCTCAATCCCAGGACCCCGGGATCATGACCCGGGCCGAAGGCAGACACTTAACAACTGAGCCATCTGGATGCCCTATTTATTTATTTTACATAGAGCCTGTGGAGGGGATAGGGCAGAGGTAGGAGAGAATCCCAAGCAGACTCAGGCCCATGGGGGACTCAGTCACCCGCCCTGAGATCAGGCCCAGAGGCAAAACCGAAAGTCGGACACTCAACTAGCTGAGCCACCCAGGCACCCCAAGAAGTATGCTTCTGTGTATCTGTGTCCATTTCTAAATGGACAGCAAGTGTGTTGGACAAATAATAGTCTACCAATTGACTGAGATTGAATGCTGTTTCATTTATTTGCTTGCTAATTTTAAGAAGATAGGGAAATTTTAAATTTTCTAAAGTTTTTTTTTTTTTTTTTTTTTTTTTTTTAAATTCTAAGCCAGGAACAACTTCAGACTTACAAAATACTGTTATAAAGGGTAGTGCTTTATTTCTTTTAGTAGTTAACATTTAAATTTCAATTTTGTTCACGGTGATTTAAGATTACTGTTTTTTTTTTTTAAAGATTTTATTTATTTATTTGACAGATACAGATCACAAGTAGGCAGAGAGGCAGGCAGAGAGAGGAGGAAGCAGGCTCCCTGCTGAGCAGAGAGCCTGATGTGGGGTTCGATCCCAGGACCCTGAGATCATGACCTGAGCTGAAGGCAGAGGCTTTAACCCACTGAGCCACCCAGGCGCCCTAAGATTACTGTTTTAAGTGTTAGAAATTTAGGGTGCCTGGGTGGCTCAGTGGGTTAATCCTCTGACTTCAGCTCAGGTCGTGATCTCAGGGTCCTGGGATTGAACCCCGCATCAGGCTCTCTGCTTAGCAGGGAGCCTGCTTCTCTCTCTCACTCTGCCTGCCTCTCTGCCTACTTGTGATCTCTCTCTCTGTGTCAAATAAATAAATAAATAGACCAATAAATAAGTAAATAAATAAATCTTCAAGTGTTAGAAATTTAATAATTTTATTTTCAAGTGTAAAATACAACTGTATAGGTGTTTTAGTTGTAGTTGGTCAATATAGTAAATTCCTTTAATTCAAAGTCTTAGAAAAGCTTAAGTTTTCTTTAGGAATTAGGATTAAGATAACCTAGTTGATTGAGTTTACCACATGTACAGTTTGTCAATTACCAATTTACAGTGAAATAGAATATGATGAAATACACAGTTCTTTTTTTTACTGATTATTGAGAAGACACTCCATAGCTAAAGAGCCTGAGGGTATACATTTCTAAAGTAGAGTGTGGGAAGGTAGGTTGATGTGATGTTGTGAAGTGTCATGTAAATTCACTTGAAAAAAATTCTTATCTACTTGTTTCCTTATTTTTTTTAAAACATTTTATTTATTTATTTGATAGAGAGAGACACAGCAAGAGAGGGAACAGAAGCAGAGGGAGTGGGAGAGGGAGGGGCAGGCTTCCTGCTGAGCAGATAGCCCCAATGTGGGGCTCGATCCCAGGACAATGGGATCAGGCCCTGAGCCGAAGGCAGATGCTTAACGACTGAGTCACCCAGGAGCCCCCTGTTTCCTTATTTTTTATTTCATTAAAATAGATGTTGAGTATGGGGTAGGGTGGTTAGGTTAGCTTATTAACAAGTTAGGTAACTGATCAGTTATTTCAAATTCTCAAGTGATGGGGCACCTGGCTGACTCAGTTGGTGGAGTATGTGACTCTTGATCTTAGGGTCGTGAATTCAAGCCCCGCACTGGGTGTAGAGATTATTTAAAAAATTCTAGGTGACAAGATAAAATGAAAGAAATTTGAGGGAGAAGGCCTATAACATTAATGATCTGGGAATGACTTTGCTGGTAATTGTGAGATTTATTTTAGTACTTTTTTTAGACTTGAGATCTGTGTGCTTGGCAGTTTTGCTTATACTTTATTTCTTATAAGTGTCAGTATTTGAGGTCTTCTTAATTAGATACTTCTTTACACATTTTGCTCTCAGTTTTATTATTTCACTTCTTTGTGGGAATTTGTAATCAGTATATATTGCCTTTCTTTTGTAGTTTTATGACCTTTGTGAACTATTCAGAACTGGAGGTCAGGTTCCTGACACAAACTACATATTTATGGTATGTAAACCCCAATGATATCACATACTTACTTAAAATGGAAAGGATCTGACTTATTACAATAAATTACATAACAGTTTCATTTTCAGGTAACATTCACTATTTAATTATATGAAAAGGTGATGCTGTACTTTTTTACATTTTTGCCATTTGTCCAGATGAAAGTAATTGTGTTAGTAAATTGGGATATGCTTAGGACTGGGTTGTAGCCTGAGTAATGGTTGGCAGAAAAATAGTCTAGAACCACCAAACTTTAAGGCACAAATCTTCAATTTACTGTTATTTTATCACACTTTTTTTTGAGCATTTTCATCTGTTACCATTCTACAGATTGATGAATATGTGCACATACACATTTGCTATTAAGGGAGATATTTGCTTACTTTGCTTTTGGAATGTAATGTTACTGTTGAATTTTTCCTAAATCCTGTCATTTTCCTTCCTTTAAACCTTTAAAGGTTTCTGGGTCACTTTACTATTCTTTTAGCTGTTTTCCTATTGATCTAACATTGTCCCAACTAAAACATTAATGGGAAGTGAAAATAGTATGGCTTTACAAGCAGTTGTTAGATGCACAGCTTTACCTAGAACACTGTTATAATTACTGTATCTGCTTTTACAAGAACACTATCTCTTCAGATTGGTAGTTTTTCTGATATAGTTACGGTGATTTTGGGGACACCTGGCTGACTCAGAAGAGCATGTAACTCTTGATCCTGGGGTAGTGAGTTTTAGCCCCATGTTGGGTATAAAGATTACTTAAATAAATAAATATTTAAAATAATAGAGTGATTTTTGAAATTTATTTTAAAATTTTTGATTCACATATGACCTTTTAGAAATATCTGCTAATGTAGGTAATAGAGAATTGGAAAAATGGTGGTTTTGTAGTGAAGATCCTTGAGAGACTTGCACAGCAGGATCCTGTAGGCCTCCTGAATCATAAGACAAGCACATTTAGTAGAGACTGCTCATTTACTTTGATTTGAGTTTTTTGGTTAAAACCTAGTGTCCAAGTAATTCAACATGTGACTCTTCATTTTTGTTATTTTTGACTGTGTCTCTTGGTTTGTACATTTAGGTGTAATTTTAAAAAATATTATTGCTATTGTATTGTTTCTAACTTTAAATTTTTACTTTACAGGGTGATTTTGTAGACAGAGGTTACTATAGTTTGGAGACCTTCACTTACCTTCTTGCACTAAAGGCTAAATGGCCTGATCGTATTACACTTTTGCGAGGAAATCATGAGAGTAGACAGATAACACAGGTGTATGGATTTTATGGTAAGACTTTCTATTTTCTCTGATTCTGAATATTGTTTTACTTTCCTCTTTGGGAGAAAAGCCATGCAAGTCATACATGTGTTTTACAGTAAAATTAGAAATACAGATCATCGTTTTCCACTTTCTCAACCTTTAACTCTTCCCTCTTCTTCCCCCAGTCAATTGAGAACCTTACCATGGAGTGAGAACTATTTTTAACTTTTTCGCGTACATTGTCCTAGATCATTGCCTCAAAGTGTAGTCCTCAGTTTACCTCAAATGAATCATTAGGAGTGCTTGTTTAAAAGGTACATTGCCGGGACCCCACTGAAAACCTTTTGTGGTGGGAATCCTAGAATCTGCTGAATGTGAATGTTCTACGCTTCAAAGTTTGAGAACATGTGTGTGTGTGTGTAAACATATTTGTGTGTGTACATACCTGTTTTTTCCACTTAATGCCACCAGCCTTTCTTCACTTCAGTGATGTTATTTTTATAGCTGCATTGTGTTCACTGTATGGATGTACTATAATTGATTAAACCTGTATCTTTACCATTGGACATTGAAATTGTTTGTTTGTTTTAAAGATTTGATTTATTTATTTGACAGACAGAGATCACAAGTAGGCAGAGAGGCAGGCAGTGGGGTTGGGGGTAAGCAGGCTCCCTGCTTAGCAGAGAGCCCAATGTGGGGCTTGATCTCAGGACCCTGGGATCATGACCTGAGCCGAAGGCAGAGGCTTTAACCCACTGAGCCACCCAGGCGCCCCTGGAATTATTTTTAAGGTGCTCTTATACACATAGCTGAATGAATGTTCTTTTACATGTGTTTAATATTATATGTGTATAATGTATATAATTACATATGTATGTGTGTGTGTATATCTATCTTATCTATCTGCTCCATCCAGAGAATGCTAGAACCTGAGGGGTCAGAAATGGAACTTAACCTTTAAAAGCAAAATATCTGCTTCTTTCAAACTTTTATATGGTTGAAAGTTTTTAAAAATGTGGTAAGAAAAAAAAATGAGGTTAGAGTGGTGTTGGAAGAATTGGACAGCCACATGCAGAAGAATGAAACTGGACCATTTCCTTACACCACACACAAAAATAGACTCAAAATGGATGAAAGACCTCAATGTGAGACAGGAATCCATCAAAATCCTTGAGGACAACACAGGCAGCAACCTCTTCGACCTCAGCTGCAGCAGCTTCTTCCTAGAAACATTGCCAAAGGCAAGGGAAGCAAGGGCAAAAATGAACTATTGGGACTTCATCAAGATCAAAAGCTTTTGCGCAACAAAGGAAACAGTGAACAAAACCAAAAGACAACTGACAGAATGGGAGAAGATACTTGCTTAGGACATATCAGATAAAGGGCTAGTATCCAAAATCTATAAAGAACTTATCAAACTCAACACCCAAAGAACAAATAATCCAGTCAAGAAATGGGCAGAGGACATGAACAGACATTTCTGCAGAGAAGACATCCAGGTGGCCAACAGACACATGAAAAAGTGCTCAACGTCACTTGGAATCAGAGAAATACAAATCAAAACCACAGTGAGATACCACCTCACACCAGTCAGAATGGCTAAAATTAACAAGTCAGGAAACAACAGATGTTGGCGAGGACACAGAGAAAGGGGAACCCTCCTACACTGTTGGTGGGAATGCAAGCTGGTGCAGCCATTCTATAAAATAGTATGGAGGTTCCTTAAAAAGTTGAAAATAGAGCTACCCTACGACCCAGCATTCACACTACTGGGTATTTAAAGATACAAATGTAGTGGTCTGAAGGGGCACGTGCATCTGAATGTTTATAGCAGCAATGTCCACAATAGCCAAACTATGGAAAGAACATAGATGTTCATCAACAGATGGACAATTATCATATGATATCTCTGATATGAGGAATTTGAGAGGCAGAGCGGAGGGTTGTAGGACATAGGGAGGGAAAAAAATGAAATAAGATGGGATTAGGAAGGAGATAAACTGTAAGAGGTTCTTAATCTTACAAAACAAACTGAGGGTCTCTGGGGAGTGGGGGGTAGGGATACAGTGGCTGGGTTATGGGCATTGGGGAGGATATATGCTATGGTGAGTGCTGTGAAATGTGTAAGCCTGATGATTCACAGACTTGAACCCGTGGGGCAAATAATACATTATATATTAATACAAAAACTTTTTTAAAAAATGAGGTTGGGAAGCTCTTTGAAGGAGATGGCAGAACTGTTGAGATTATTAACATGAATTTTCCTTAAGCCTAATTGAGGCATATATTGAGATATTTGAAAATATTAATTTCATAATCCTTTATTTTTATTTTTTTAGATTTTATTTATTTGACAGAGATCACAAGTAGGCAGAGAGGCAGTCAGAGAGAGAGAGAGGAAGGGAAGCAGGCTCCCTGTTGAGCAGAGAGCCTGAGGTGGGACTCAATCCCAGGACCCTGGGATCATGACCTGAGCTGAACGCAGAGGCTTTAACCCCCTGAGCCACCCAGGCACCCCAACCCTTTAGTTTTAGATCTTATATTTTGGATTCTTTTCTGTCATAACAAAGATAAGCTAAGCTCTCTTTCTCCTTTTTTTTTTTTTTTTGTAAGCCATTATCAATTACTAAACTGAGAAATTTTTATAATTTATGATTTATTTATTTAAAGATTTTATTTATTTGACACACACAGAGAGAGAGAGAGAGAGAGTGAGAGACAGCGAGAGAGAGAACATAAGCAGGGGGAGTGGGAGAGAAAGAAGCAGGCTTCCCGATAAGCAGAGAGCCCGATGTGAGGCTCTATTCCAGGACCCTGGGATCATGACCCGAGCCCAAGGCAGCTGCTTAACGACTGACCCACCCAGGCACCCTGATAATTTATGATTTATATAACTTTGTTTATAGTAATTGAAAAGTTAGATGGCTAATATTTGTTTCCTTTTTACAAGTTACTTTTGATTTTCACTCATAAAATATCAAGTACCATTTAAAATAAATGTTTTTGATTTTTTTTTTTTTTAAGATTTTATTTAGTTATTTGACAGAGATCACAAGTAGGCAGAGAGGCAGGTGGGGTGGGGGGGAAGCAGGCTTCCCGCCGAGCAGAGAGCCCGATTAAGGACTTGATGCCAGGATCCTGAGATCATGACCTGAGCTGAAGGCAGAGGCCTAACCCACTGAGCCACCCAGGCACCCAAAGTTTTTGATTCTTTTGCAAAATAGTCAATAGTTTGGATAGTACAATACTGTGGCATTAACTTAGTAAAAGCAACTGGCTCTGAGATTAATATTATAATTACATCCCAAAATTTGACCCATATTTATCAATGTAGGACAAAGGGATAAAGGGGGAGAAGAAAGAGGACTTTTTAATTTTAATTTTAATTTTTTAAAGATTTTATTTATTTATTTGTCAGAGAGAGCACAAGCAGAGGGAGTGGCAGGTAGAGGGAGAAGCAGGCTCCCCACTGACAAAGAAACCCGATGCGGGACTTGATCCCAGGACCCTGGGATCATGACCTGAGCCAAAGACAGATGCTTACCTGAGTGAGCCACACAGGCATCTGAAAGAGGACGTTTTAATCAAGATACCTTGACTGAAGAAAATGACAACAGCACAACATCTAGGATTGAATTCTCTTGTTCTCAAGCTGTGCTGGTCTGTTATTTTGTTTAATAAAAGGAAGACCACTAGCTTCTCAGGCGGGAGATAATTTTAGTTATCATGGAAGTTAACATTGATTTTAAAGTAGTAAAAATGTCCATATATAGCTATTAACTATATGGAGCCTTCAGTTCACATGATAAACACGTACTGAGCAGTTATTGTGAACCAAACACTTTGCATATGTATAAAGACAAAAGATTCTTGCCTGCAAGCTCAGCCCCATGTTAGTGCCCTCATGACAAGTTTACTTAAGGATCCTGCTTCACACGTAGAGGTAATTTAGAAAATCATGAAGCTTCACCATATCCCATAGTCTTCTGTAGCATTTTCAGTTGTACTTACAGCAATAGTGATATGTCAGGTTTTGTTTTTTTTTAACTAAGGAAGAGGTCAAACAGAACTTCCATGATATTAATGGAACAAGAGCTGTATATCCTATTAACGGTTGTAGACAACAGAGAAATTGTTCAGCTGGGAATATGTCAGAACCTGATTGGCGGTCTGTCTCCAGTGATGACTGCAGGTGTACTTACTGGAGTTCAAGTATTTCATTGTGCAATTTACAGAAAATCTTAGAAGAGACAACTTAGGCCTGAGAAATGTTGAGATAGGCATCTCCAATGCTCCTATAATTAAGGGTCCTCTGATTTGATCATCCTACTAGAGTAAGGTGGTCACATTAAATAAATTACTCTGACAGAATTGTCCAGTATGAATAACATAATAGGCCAAAGCATTTGTTTTGGGTTGTATGAATTTAATAGCGCTTTCTGATCCTAGCATTTTGATCAATAACTTGAGCTGCTTTGTAGGGGCACTTCTGGAATGAAAAGCAGGACCACATGCTTAGATTAAACACAAGTTTCCTTCATGGCTCTATGTGGAAGACCTGCCAGGTCATAGCTTGCCATCCTAGTTTAATTTAAACTTCTTCTTCTTTTTTTTTTTTTTTAAAGATTTTATTTATTTATTTTATAGAGATCACAAGTAGGCAGAGAGGGGTGGGGGAAGCAGGCTCCCTGCTGAGCAGAAAGCCAGATGCGGGGCTCGATCCCAGGACCCTGAGATCATGACCTGAGCCAAAGACAGAGGCTTAATTCACTGAGCCACCCAGGCGCCCCTAATTTAAACTTCTTTAGTATTGGGTTCATTCTTCATTTTTATTGGCAGCTTTAGAACTTCACTAATGAGAAACTCTTCTGTTTCTTTCACAGATGAGTGCCAAACCAAATATGGAAATGCTAATGCCTGGAGATACTGTACCAAAGTTTTCGACATGCTCACAGTAGCAGCTGTAAGTTTATGTAAATCTTTGTAAAACCTCAAGTATTTTCCTGTCAGTAACCCTTTGCATACTCTTATCCAATTGCCATCTCAGTTATATTGACATCATTAACATTCATTGATGAATTTAGATATGACTGAGTTTATCATTATGCTTTCAACTCTGTTATCCTTTTTGCTAGTTAATAGATGAGCAGATTTTGTGTGTTCATGGTGGTTTATCTCCTGATATCAAAACACTGGATCAAATTCGAACCATTGAACGGAATCAGGAAATTCCTCATAAAGGAGCATTTTGTGATCTGGTTTGGTCAGATCCTGAAGATGTGGATACTTGGGCAATCAGTCCCCGAGGAGCAGGTTGGCTTTTTGGCGCAAAGGTCACAAATGAGGTAAAGCCAATATTTTTTGAAAAATGGTTTGTTGGTTGCTAATGGACTACTTAAAGAACTATGGTGACTAGAGATAACAACCTTCTGTTTTTCATCTAGTTCATCATGTATGTCTTTCCTTACTGGTTAGATGAGATGACATAATGAAAGCACCTCCTTCAGTATCCGCCTGCTAATACATATAAAATAGATGTTTCTTCTTTTTTTTTTTTTCAAATATTGTAATTAAGTAATATAATAGCAAGGGCAAGATAGGTCATATACATATATGTGTGTGTGTGTGTGTATATGTGTATATATATATAAATTTTAAAAAAGATTTTATTTAATTATTTGTCAGAGAGAGAGAGAGAGCAAGAGAGGGAGCACAAGCAGGGAAAATAGCAGGCAGAGGCAGAAGCAGGTTCCCTGCTGAGCAAGGAGCCCAGTGTAGGTAGGACTTAGTCCCAGGACCCTGGGATCATGAACTGAGCTGAAGGCAGAGGCTCAGCTGACTGAGGTACCAAGGCATCCCTGTATATAAAAATTTTTAATATATATTTTCAATTTAGATTAATTGACGTAAAGCAGTGTATTAGTTTTAGATGCACAACGTGATTTGATAGATATATCTATATCTATGTATCTATATATAGCAAAAATCCAACTTTTGAAGTTCAGCTGTTTCTGTTTTATTTTTTTAAGATTTTATTTTTATTTATTTGTCAGAGAGAGAGTGTACAGGCAGGCAGAGTGGTAGGCAGAGGCAGAGGGAGAAGCAGGCTCCCCACTGAGCAAGGAGCCTGATGTGCCAGGACACCAGGATCATGACCCAAGCTGAAGGCAAACGCTTAACTGACTGAGCCACCCAAGCATCTCTCAGCTGTTTTTAATTAAAAAAAAACCAAAAAAACCCACACATACATATTATATACGGACATAGGGTTGAGCTTATATTGGGAAGTAATCCAGCACAATGGAATTAGAGAGTTAGGTTCAGCATAATTTAGGTTAATTATTTATGTGTTCTGACCCTCTGTTTCCTTAAGTTACAAAAGAAGAATAAATCTCAGAATTCTTATAAGAATCATATTAAACCCTCAGTAAATGATAGATATGGATAGCAACATATTTTTTCATTATACCATAAAAACTTTGTTTCATATCAAATAGTGCTTACAGACCACTTTTCTTCCAGAAAAAAATTTTTTTTTTTAAACTTTAGATTTTATTTATTTATTTGACAGAAATCACCATAGGCAGAGAGGCAGGCAGAGAGAGAGGAGGAAGGAGGCTCCCTGCTGAGCAGAGGGCCCAATTCGGGGCTCAATCCCAGGACACTGGGATCATGATCTGCACCGAAGGCAGAGGCCTTAACCCACTGAGCCACCCAGGCACCCTTCTTCCTGAAATTTCTAATAAATTATGTGACTGTGTGATTTCTATAACTTAGGCCAAAGCAGCTCTGTTTGTCTATAACTTTTGGAAGTAGTGGGGATAACCAGTAGAGTGGGTTCTATAATCATGAGAACTTTAGTAGTAAAAGGATTTATCTTTTTTATTTATTTATTTGTTTATTTTAGAGAGGGAAGGGGAGGGCAGAAGGGGAGAGAGAATCTTAAGCAGGCTTCATGTCCAGTGTGGAGCCATACAAGGGGCTTGATCTCACAACCCTGAAATCATTACCTGAGCCAAAATCAAGAGTTGGGTGCTTAACTGACTGAGCTACCTAGGCACCCCTATACTTTATGTAAATATTATTTTCGCGCACGCGCGCGTGTGTGTGTGTATAAAATATATAGCGTGATTTTTCTTAAGTGTGCTAGATACTTAACAGAACCTTTCTAAATTGCAGTTTGTTCATATCAACAACTTAAAACTCATCTGCAGAGCACATCAACTAGTGCACGAAGGCTATAAATTTATGTTTGATGAGAAGCTTGTAACAGTATGGTCTGCTCCTAATTACTGCTATCGTTGTGGAAATATTGCTTCGATCATGGTCTTCAAAGATGTAAATACAAGAGAACCAAAGTTATTCCGGGCAGTTCCAGATTCAGAACGTGTTATTCCTCCCAGAACGACGACGCCGTATTTCCTTTGAGGCCTTCGCCCATCCTGCTGACCCATTTTTCCTCCCTCTTCTTACCCCAACTTTCGTGTATTACCCTCTACAATATACTTTTTATCGAGCACTTTGCTGCTGAAATGCTGCCTCTTGCCTTTTTTTTTTTAATTTTAAATTATCTAAATTTATTGTTTGTTATGGTGTCTATAGCAATGTTTTTCTATCAATTTTCTCCCCCATCCCATCCCCACCTTGGACTCATTTGAGAAGACTTGAGAAATGTCTTAATACTCTCACACTGCTGCATGTAGCTCTTGCTTATTTACTGGTCTGGGGGAAACAGGATGTGTTTCCTCTTTTTTTAAAAAGCCAATTGACAGAACAGACTATCCCGAAATGCTCCTCCTTTTGTATCATTCAGGCTTTTGTTTTAGTTTGGTAAGTTTTAAGAAATTTCAGCAGCAAAGTTGTTATTCAGTGGGCACGATGGACTGCAAATGCCTCGAGTTATGTATACCTGTCCCAGCTGTAAACTTCATTGTCCTTTGTTGGATGATATTTTAAATGGATATAAAATAAATTGGTCTAAAGGGCTGCCCTCCTTGTTGTGTTTTTAAATTTTAGTTAAAACTGCTATAGCTTATGACTTTGTACAGTAAGATAATTGTATTGATCTTTTTTCAGATTCCTTGTATTTTTTAATAAAGTAATCTTAAATAAAACCCAGATAGGTTAAAGTGTTAGAAATTTTAAACAGCTTACATTGTTAGTTTAAAGTTATTCTCCCCCCCCCACCCCCCCAGATCAGAGTTTTTGACCCTTTGGTTATTGAGTTTAAAACTTCAACTGAAATTCAGTACTATTTATTTAAAAAAATAAAAATCACTAAACTGTGCCTAAAGAACATAACTGCCATATTAATGTTTTGGTTTATATTCTCTATAGTAATAGAAAGACATTTAATACTTGTAATGCTGATGTGTTCATTTGATACCAGTTAAGTAGAATGTGATCGATCCAGTTTACAATCTATCATGAGTATCATTAAGTAAAATCTGTGTACTTTTCAATAGGAATCATTCTCCTCTTACTGTAACACTTGACCTTAACTTTTAGAAAGTGTTCATTTTTTAACTGCAACTGGAAAGGTTGAAAAGTCAGGACTCTTGTATTTGTGAACTGTAATTTGAAGCAAATTTTAAAAAGTGTAGAAAGAAACAAATTGTCCTATTTTGTAAAGGTCTGTGATACCATGTTTCGGCTTTGTGTAAGTAATTTGAATATCCAAAGGGTGTGATGATCAGTTCTTTATATGCAACTGTCCACTTAATAAGGACAAGTGTTCCAGTGTCTCTTATGACTGTGGTCATAAATGATGTTGGAATTCACTATTTTGTGAAATAGTTGGTATCCCTTTACTACTATAATTAATTTTTGTCATTCCAGGAAATCTTTGTGAAGCCAGCCAATTAATAAAGCACTTTAGTATCTGTTCAGGTAGTTTTGAAAACCAACTTTTCCCCTTCAGGATAAGAACTTCCAGGTTACCTAAAAATGCAATAAAAACTTTATAGTCTAAGCTTCTTGGCACATAATTTTTCATCAGGGTTTTTCTTTTATTAAATGAGCACAATAATATTTTGATTTTTATTTTCTGCAACCACCTAGCTCCTTGTTTAGTTTTTAATTGTATAGCTATATGAAAGAAGTGGCTAAGACATTTGCTGCACACACTTGAACTGTTGGGTCAGTAGCTTTGTGTTACTGCCCTGACCCCAGTGTAATTCAGGGGGAAAGGTATTTTTTATCTTACAGGGATATGTAGCTATGTATTTTACTAATTGTGAAACACTGGAAATTAATGATGCAGACAACTTGGTGTGGTCTTTGAACAGCTCTCTGCAGTGTTTTTTTCTGTTACCATAAATTGTATTTAAGTGCTTGCTCTCCTCTGCTTTTAAGTTGTACCAATAAAATCGGTAACCTCAGCCCTCCCTTCCCATTTGACACTCCTTAGCTTAGAATGATGTAGTTGTTTTAGTTATCCCTGTAATGTGACCTTTATTTTTAAGTCATGGTGTACTGCATTTGTTTGTCACTAGTTGGGCATGTGCCAATAATATTCTGTCCATTCCTTAACTGCCATCTCTATTTTGTCTGATTTTTTTTTCTCTTCAGCTGAGTAATGGCTTTTTTGCATGAAAAAAATAGTTTTTACTATTAGACATGTAAAGGGAAGAGAGAGTGAATGTATTGGACTTTGTAAGCCTAAAAGGAACATTTGGATCCCTCTACTAAGTAAGGGCTATGTACGATACAGAGTAATCATGTAGTGGAAGATACTTGGAAGTCATAGATTTGTAGGCAGGAGGCTCTGTTACTCCCTGTATGTAGGCTGAATGTAAAATCCTTTATGTTGTATCAATGGGGGTAATAACTATTTTTATTTGCTGATGATAATACTTGGTTTCTAATAAAGTGTCCTAGGCTCTAGTGAGAACTGTCTACTTTTAATTGCCAATTACTCCCTTTCCCTTTTCCTGATATGCTCTTGGCTAGCTTTTTATAGGTTAATGCTTTTTCCTGAAATATCTCACTACTTTAAATGTGTTCATTTGGGTGTGATCCTAAAAAGTCTGGATCAAGAGCACATCTAATATGCAACCTGCATCAGCTCCTGTTCCATCTGGATGACCAGAACTGTTGGAAGATTGTGACGTCTTAAACCCTGGGTTTTGCTTTTGAAATAAGGTTTGAAATATTGTTCATTGCATTCAGATTTGTGTGTTTTTGCTTTGTAAGCCCAACACCAGGTTTTGAAAATGCGTGTATTGCGAAAGCAAATCCGAACTCTTTCTGAGCCTCTTTCGTTGTCAGAAATAGAATTGCTTTCCATCAGCCTCCAGAAAATTGTGTATCTGGAGTTGAAGAGATTTAACAGCACGAATCCAGATTTTTAAATGTAATTGTTTTTTTAAATGCTAATGTTTGTAAAGCACCTTCAGTTCCTTGGATGAAAGGTGCTATATTCTCTCAGTGTAAATTAATAAAAAGATTGTAGGACGTTTGTCAGAAACTTTTATCTAATGCATAGTCTGTAGCCTGTCCCGACAAGTTAGCATTTTATATAACACAATTTAAATTAAAAAATGCTTATTCCTTCACTTGGTTGCTTGACTAGTAAACAGAAGTGAAACTTTCTCTTGTTCTGCATTTGACTTTGAGCTAAGTGTTCTAGTTCTTTAAAGGCAAGTTTCATTGTTATGTCCTGGACCCAGTGCCCAGAACCATGCATCATGAGATCATCCCAACCCTTTCAATTATATGTGTACAGTGCGCCTTCATGCTGATGAAGTATACAGTAGTAAAACACCAAAAAGCATTTGGAAATTCCCCTGGTGTGGTGCCAGACACAGTAGATGCTGGGGGGAATGTTTGTTCCTTATTCTCCTCCTCTTAATTTTCTATTTCCTTATCAATCAATTGGTGATTGCCTTTCTTACCCTCAGGAGAGATTATGCTGGCTTCTGCCAGGCAGTAATAGCTAACTTAGGTAAATGCTGTATGTGCCCTATTTTGTGTTTACCTTTACCACGGTTCTATGACTGTATTACCTGTCCCCGCCTCCCACCCCCTGTCCCCCTTCGGATGAAGGAACAGATTTAGGATAGGTAATTTTGCCAAGGTTGCATAGGAGAGCTGGAACTTGAACCTCTTTAGAGCATATGAGAATACATCTTAAACCCTCTTAAGCCATCTTAAGCAGTATTGGTTATTGTAGCTGTGTGACACTGCGTGAATTGGGTTCTCTGGATCTTAAAATTCTGTGTCTAAAATAAGAGAGAGTACCATACAGAGTTGATCTCAGGATTAAAAATAGCACACATAAAGTACCCAGTCCCTGGCCCAAAGCTGCCATTTATTGAGGGCTCATTCTAATATATCATTTTAATTAAATGTATTAATTTAATTATTAAATTATATATTTAATTTTAATATAATAAAATTAAATTTAATTTTATATAATTAATATATAAAAATATATTAAACATATATTTAATAATTAAATTAATAATTAAATATATTAAATATATATTAAGTATATCAATTTAATTAATTAAATGTCCTAAATGTAGGTAGGAAGTAAGAATAATTTAAGGTAATATATAATTGCTGATACAGTGTAGCTTATGAAAGTACAACAAATTTGGAGAAGAAAGTGACATAGAATGGAGTAATTGGGAAAGCTTAAAAGAAGTTTGAATTAAATGTGAACAAGAATGGTGGGATGTACATTTCTTATTTAGTAAAAACACAGAAGCAAAGATTATTAGAACTTGCATGTGACACGAAGATAGGACTTGAGGGTGCCCCTTGGGAAGGCTTAAGAAATGGACACAGCAGCTCTATAGGCAGAACCATATATCAGGATTTGGCCAATTATGAAAGATATTGAAAACCACACAGAATTTTAATCCCTGTTTTTAAGAAATGTAATGAGTGATATTTCAAGATTAGTCTCCTAGTGAGTTGATGGCCCTCCCCACCAGGACTCCTATTCCACCTGCCACACTGTTGTCTGACAAATTATTCTGTCCCCCCTTTTCTGATTTGGTTGAGATCAAGGCTGTTCACAGTTTGGTGATTTGGGGATTACATAAAATGTTAATTATGGGAACCAACAGACATTCGGCAACATTTTTTCCCTTGTCAAAGCCATTTAAGAACCCCCCCCAGTACAATTTGTCATCATTCTTTCATAGAAGGAATGTCATTTTTAACATGAAAGATGTAAAAAGAGCCATCTCAGAATAAAAGTCCTTTCTGTCAAATACGGTTTTGTGAAAAACTAGTATCCTAATTTCTGCCATTTGTGAGGGCCAGTGAGAGATTTGTCCTCAGTGTGCTGGTGTGATCTACTCTAGGTTGTCACATTATTGATGCATAAAAACATTTTCTAATAAAAACGTAATAACAAAAGAAAGTTTGATGCCTCCTTCCAGTTCCAAATAGATCTACCAGTTCCATCAAGGATCTACCAAAAACAACAAACACCTGTTCATGTGGAATGTAGAGAGGTTGTAGAGTACATTAAAGGAAGTATTTTATATGTTAATGAACTGTGTCTTCAAGGATGGCCCTATTAAAGTATAAGAGGAACGATAACTTATACTGTGCTTATGTGCTGAAAGTATTGCGGTATTTAGGTCTGTCAACAATAAAAATACAGTGAAATTTATTTTTAAACTGATTAACTGGCATTTAATTTATGATCATCTGCAGTATCACAGGATGGTTAGCACACACTCGAGGATCAATTCTACTTAGTCCTTCCAAAATGGAACACATTGCTGTTAGTTATGGCATCAATTCTGTTTGCAGTGATGATTTTTCTTTCATGGCAATTTTTTTCTTGCTTTCTTGGAAAGCTTGCCCACAAGCTTGTGATCTTCAGAGAACTGAGCATCTGAAACATGCTTTATTTTGGTAGATTCTTGCAGTTTTCTTGCTGGATCCTCTATGAAGGGTATCTGTGAGCTGTGAGACCATTTCAGCATGATGTAGAGTCAGGGACCGCATTGAGGTGGTTCAAAATGAAGCTGCTTCTGGAGAGTTACCTCACTGTTGCACCTGCCAGAGTTTGGGAAATTGCAGTGCTTGGCTGTTGGTCTTGGCGTGGTGCAGTGTTGGGGGGCGCCAGCAGGTGTGTGGAATGCAGGACGCAGAGCCAGAAGAACCTGCCGGCAGGTGTCTGGCGCCTGAGATGCAGTTTCTACTTTCCAGCGCACGGTGGCGCTTGGGTCCCCCCCTGCCCTACTAGCAATCTCTAAGGCACCTCCGCCGCCACCTGCAGTCTCAACCAAACCTAGGTGGCGGGATGTGACGGCCTGCGCGTCCAATCGACTGCTAGGCTTTCGGCCACACTACAGCTCTAGCCAATGGGAGTCGGGGAGAGGCGCGGTGGAGGCGGGCCCCGCGGCATGCCAGGCAGAGGCGCGAGGCCCTCCTCCCGCCTCTCCGCCTACTCCAGCCTCCGCCGCCTCAGCTTCCCGAGCGAGCCCTGCGGCCGCCGGAGCAGCTCCCGCGGCGGAGCAGGAGCCGGATGGTCAGAGGAGCCCGGCAGCCCCAGCAGCCGCGGAGTCGCCTGGCCCCCAGGTGGGGCGGGAGCTGGGTCGAGGTCGGGGTTGGGAATGGGGTGGGGGCGCGGGAGCGGGCCCAGGGGCCGTGAAGCATTCGGGGCTCCGAGACGGGAGGGGCGGGGGGTTCAGGCTGGGGGTGGGGCTCGGGGGGCGTCCAGGGACGCGGGAGTGGGCCGGGCGGCGATCGCATCCTCGAGGCCGGAGGAGAGGGGCGTGTGAGGGAAGGGACTCCGAGGGGTGAGGCTGGGGGCGCCGGGCCGGGAGGGGCAGGGCGAGCGCGCCCCTTGGACCGGCCGTGGAATGCGGGGGGCGCGGGGCCTGGAGGGGCGGGGCTCGGAGGGGCAGTGCACGCTTGGGAGGGGGTGGGCACGGGAAAGGGGAGGTCGGAGGGGCTTGCGGGGGTGACGAGGCAGACAATGAGTAGGTGGAGGTGGGTGGTTTTGGGGAGCGGGGCTGTGACGAATAGGAGCTGAGGATGGAGTGAGGGACTAGCAGGGAGAGCAGGGTTTGGGCAGAGCAGACATTGGGGGAACCGTGAGTCCCAGGATTGCATGGTCTTGGTAAATAGGGGAAACAGAGCATCAGGCGTTTGTAAGGTCAGGTATGAGCTTAGCGAGCCTATGGTCCTAGAGGGTGGTACACTGAGTTTTCGACTGGCACAGTAGGACCAGGAGATGTGTTCTTGTATGTTACTTTTAGTTATCATCTTATTTGTTTGGTTTGTAGACTGACTGGCACAGTGGAGAAACCACCTCGAAAACGGAAAAGCAGGTAAGTCAAAATGCCTTTCTGTTTTGCTTCGTGTTTTTCCATTTGCTTGGCTACACCTATGCCGTACTGCATAGTTATATACTGTTAGTAGATGAAGTTTTTTTATTTAGCTTCTTTTGTAATGAATATAACTACATGCAAGATTTTTCATTTGAGGAGTTCAAAGTAATACCTGTACTGTGTGTGTGTGTGTGTGTGTGTGTGTGTGTGTGTGTGTGTATGTAAGATCATATGGGAAAGAGACGTGGGTAATTGAGAAATCCTAGTTTCTTACGTTAGCTATAATTTCAACTTCTTCACCAATTTTGTTTTAAAAACTAGTATTTGGCCGGGGGGGGGGGGCGGCGCCTGGGTTACTCGGTGCAACATGAGACTTTTGATCTCAGGGTTGTGAGTTCGAGCCCCAGGTTGGGTGCGGAGATTACTTAAAAATAAGATCTTAGAAACAAAACTAATTTGGGGGCACCTGGTTGGCTTCCTTGGTAGAGTGTGCGACTCTTGATCTCAGGGTGGTGAGTTTGAGCCCCACATTGGGCATAGAGCTTGCTTTCAAAAATAATTAAAATATATTTAAAAACGAATGCTTACTGAATGTTTCCTGTGTGCCGAGTACCATGTGCAAGTGCTTTATATGTATCATCTTCTGCAATCTCGAAACACCCCAAGGAAGTATGTACTGTTACAGTTCTGCAGAAGAGGAAACTGAGGCACAGAGAGGCCAGGATCACTCATCTAATAAATAATGGAGCCCACATCTGAATCCAGGCAATCTGAGTCCAGAGCTTGGACTCTTAACCATTATACTGTAATGCCTCTAATAAAAATACAATTGAAAATAGATTTCCTTACTGCTTTTTCTTTTATCATCATACTTAGAACATAGAGTCTAATAAAAAATCAGAGCATAGGGAAATAGAAACAGAGAGTGTACTTAGTCTGCAAACAAGTGAATTACTGCTTGAGTGATGAAGAAGAGCATCTGTCTATCCCACAAACATCTTTGTGTGCATTTCACATGTCAGATACTATGTAGCAATTATGAGAAGGTTTCTTTTGCACAGAGGTAGGCAGTGGTCTAGAAAGAAAGTAAGTTACAGCAGTGAGGATGTGACCAGTAGGGCTACTGTCTTAGTTAATACTTGGCAAGTTACTGATGTTAGCATGAAGAATACCTCAACAGTAAGTAGATATGAAATGCTGGTGACAGAAGTGATACCAGCCAAAGGTCCTTTGTCATTCTGGGTCTGTACTGTTCAATATGGTAGCCATATATGGCCATAAAGCACTTGAAATGTGGCTGGCATGGCTGAGGAACTGAATTTTGAATTTTATTAATTGTAATTAATTAAGTTCAAAGACTGGTATTTGACTGACTGGAAAATGTCCAAGTATGTTTGGAAAAATTTGGGTATGTGAATCTACTTTTTCATCCACAAGTTTTATGAAATTTATATACACATCAAGTATTCCCAGTGAAAATTTAATGTCCAAAACAAGATGTATTCTAAGTAAAAATACAGATCAGATTTCCAATTAGTATGAAAAAAATGAATGTAAAATTTCTTATTACTAGTTTTTGTATTGATGATATGAAGAAATCGTATTTTAGATATATTAAATTAAAAGTATTACTAAGATTATTTTCACTTTTTTTTCTTTTTACTTTTCTAACATGGTTATTCAAAAATTAAAAATAATACATATGGCTTACATTACATGTTTTTTTTGGACAGATTTTAACTCTCATTACCCCACTCCCCCTCTCTTGCTGTGGCCTCCTGACCGCATTCTCTACCTCAAATCTGTAATTCACTCATCATGCTGTGCAAGTTGATCTTTTAATTCTTCTGCTTCAATCCTTCTATGGTTCCCCATTGCTTATTGAACGTAATTCAAACTTTTTAGCCTAATGATACAAAGAGACTGCCTTTGGGGCATCTGGGTGGCCCAGTTGGTTGAGCATCCAACTTTTGATCTCAGCTTGTGTCATCATCTCAGGGTCATGGGATTGAGCCCGTATGTTGGGCTCTGTGCTGAGCATGGCACTTGCTTGGAATTCTCACTCTCCTTCTCCCTCTGTCCCCCCTCTCTTTTTTGCCCCCCACCCCCCCAAAAGAGACTGCCTTTATTTCACTTCTGCCTGTCTTCCCAGTGACAGTTTAATACTGTGGCCATGGAAATTCTCAATAATGGACCTCTCAAATGTCTAATATTAAATGACTTAACTTTCTGGTGAATCCTGTACGATGAGTAAATTGCTGAATGTAACTTTGTGTTCTGTTTGCTGTTCTCAGAACTTATGTTCTTTCTTTGCTTTGGGTTTCTGCACATGATTTCTCTTTCTCTCTCAAATACTTTCTCCTTGTTCCTTGGCAAGCTCCCTCCTTTAAGACTCTTAGCTTAAATGTCACATCGTGTGTGCGGACTTCCCCACCCTCTCCTTCACCTTATCTGCTCCTGGGTTAACTTGTATATATGCCTAGGTATAATGGTTGGGCTGCACTGGAATCCTAACGCTGTCACAGACAAGTTGTGAGATCATATGTGAGTTAATAAACCTCCCTGAGCCTCAGTTCCCTCAGCTGTATGCAGAAATAATAAGAGTTCAACCCTGGGACACCCAGCTGGCTTAGTTGGTAGAGCAGGCAACTCTTGATCTCAGAGGTGTGAGTTCAAGCCCCATGTTGGGTATAGTACTTACTTAAAAAAAAATATATAAAAACAAGCCAGTCTCCCTGCTTGGTGGGAGCCCGCTTCTCCTTTTCCCTCTGCCACTCCCCCTGCTTATGCTCTCTCTCTTTCTCTCTCAAATAAATAAATAAAATCTTTTAAAAGAATTTTAAAAAGAATAATTTAAAAAAAGAAGTCCAACCCTTAGAGGGTTGTGAAGTGCTTAGTATATATAGTGCCTGACACATAGAAAGTACACACTCAATTTTATGTTAAAAAAGCAGCCATCAAATTCTGTTTATTTCTCGCCTCTTTTTTAAATGTATACAGGCTAAAGGATTAAAAATAAGGTATTAAGGCAAAGAAGAAATGAGAAAAGAATAATAAACCAGGAGTGCCTGGGTGGCTCAGTCGTTAAGCATCTGCCTTCGGCTCGGACCACGATCTGAGGGTCCTGGGATTGAGCCCCTTATTGGGCTCCCTGCTTGGCGGGAAGCTTGCTTCTCTCTCTCCTACTCCCCCTGCATGTGTTCCCTCTCTCGCTGTGTCTCTCTCTGTCAAATAAATAAATAAAATCTTAAAATAATAATAATAATAGTAATAATAATAATAAAAAACAACCTGTGGCAAAGTTAGTATATAGACTAGAAAACACTGTATAGTTACTAAAGATGGGTTCCATTTTTGGCTCTGAGTTTTCTCAAAGCAAAGAAGAAAATAAAGCTCAACTTCCAGATTCATGGTGTTTATAAAATCAAACACGTGTGTGTGTGTGTGTGTGTGTGTGTGTGTGTGTGTGTGTGTATTTTAAGATTTTATTTATTTGAGAGAGGGAGGGAGAGAGCAGGAGCAGGGGTGGGAGGTGGGCAGAGGAAGAAACAGGCTCCCTGCATACTCAGCAGAGAGGCCCATGTGGGTCTCTATCCCAGGACCCTGAGATTGTGACCTGAGCTGAAGGCAGATGCTTTACTGACTGGGCCACCCAGGTGCCTCCAAACGCATGTTGTTTAAGAGAAGTACAACTTTTTTTGATTGTTAGATCTCTCACTTTCTTTTTTTTTTTTTTAAGATTTTATTTGACAGAGAGAGAGCACACACCCTAGCAGAGGGAGTGGCAGTCAGGGGGAGAGGGAGAAACAGGCTCTCTGCTTAGCAGGGGCTCCATCCCAAGACCCTGAGATCATGACCTGAGCTAAAGGCAGATGCTTAACTGATGGAGTGACCTAGGTGCCCTCTTGATCATTAGATCTGTGAAAATTTTTATCACTGGTCTTCATGGTGGGGACTCTGTGGTTTTGTGAGGGGGACAATCCCAGTAATAAACATAGTAGTGAGTTTTTAAAGATTTCTTCTTATAATTCTTCTCAATCCAGGTTCATGTAATGCCAGTGAACATTGTCCAAAGACCCAGATTAGTGTATAAGTATACAGCTCACTGACGGCTTGGCTTGGTTCAGAGATAACAAGGATGACAAGTTGCAGGGTTGTTTATTCCCAGCATCTAGACTGGTGCCTGACATGTAGAAAACAGTTGCTTGAATTATTGAATGAATGTGTCCTTAAATACTTCTCAGTGAATATTTATTTTTTTTAATTAAAAAATTTTGGGGGAGCATCTGGGTGGCTCAGCCGTTAAGCGTCTGCCTTCTGCTCAGGTCATGATCCAAGGGTCCTGGGATCGAGCCCCGCATCGGGCTCCCTGCTCAGCAGGAAGCCTGCTTCTCCCTCTCCCACTCTCCCTGCTTGTGTTCCCTCTGTTGCTGTGTTTCTTTCTGTCAAATAAATAAATAAAACTTAAAAAAATAAAAAATATATATATTTTTTAAAGATTTTATTTATTTATTTGACAGAGATCACAATTAGGCAGAGAGGCAGGCAGAGAGAGAGAGAGAGAGAGAGAGAGAGAGAGGAGGAAGCAGGCTCTCTGCTGAGCAGAGAGCCTGATATGGGGCTCGATCCCCAGGACTCTGGGATCATGACTGGAGCTGAAGGCAGAGGCTTTAACCCACTGAGCCACCCAGGCGCCCCAAATACTTTTTTTTAAGTTTTTTTTTTTTTTTTCTTAAGTAATCTCTCCACCCAGCGTGGGGCTCGAATTTACAATCCCAAGATTAAGAGTCACATGCTCTTCTCACTGAGCTAGCCAGGTGCCCCTGAAACTATTTTCTTAATAATACTGAGACTTTACTTGCCTTTTTTGCTATTACTCACTTTGATTCACCATGGAGTTGTCTGAGGCTACAGTTAAGAGTAATTTCACTTCTGCTCTGAGGGCTAATGGAATTTGTGCTTCTGTATTACTGTGTTTAAAATTTTTCTTTTACAATCTAATGTAAATATTGATGGGTATACTCACAAAGATAGTTTTTAAGAGTTGTAAAGGGGCTCCTGCGACTAACAAGTTTGAGAGCTGTATGAGAGAACATATTGTAAGAAAGATTAAATTATCCTTCACTCTCAATTCTCGGGATACTCCTTTTTTTTTTTAAATAAAGATTTTATTTATTTGACACAGAGAGAGCGTAAGTAGGCAGAGAGGCAGGCAGAGAAAGAGGGGGAAGCAGGCTCCCTGCTGAGCAGAGAACCTGATGCGGACTTGATCCCAGGACCCTGGGATCATGACCTGAGCTGAAGGCAAAGGCTTAACCCACTGAGCCACCCAGGTGCCACTTGGGATGCTCCTTTAACAATAGGTCCCTCATGGAGGCTCCTTTCCTTCCTTTGGGTGTTTTGACACTTTAAGAGTCCAGAATTGCTGCCTCTGGGAGCCCCCAGCTTGGGCTTCCTGAATATAATTTCTTGTAACCACATTTTCGTAAGCATCAGCCAGCAGTGATCTAGGTTTCTATTCTTAGTCAAGAATCATGAGAGCATGTATTTTGCCTGTCTGATTAGGTCAGACCCTGATCAAGTCAGGATTTGGACCTGAGCAGACAGCCAACATACATCTCTGGAGAGGTTCTGTGTGCAAGACCATGATTTTCCTCAGAAAACAGTTCTTGAATTGCTCTAAAAATAGAAAACAAAATGACTAGTTAAGGCCCTAAAGATGGATTGTAAAGAAGGGATGTAATGATCATAGCCAAAAATTTTTTATAGTTGTTATTATCAGTTGCATACTGTGGCCATAAAAATTCTCAGTATCAAATGGAATGACCTCCTGATGAACGCTTCAAGATGAATTAATTGTTGAATTTGGTCTTAAGCATCCCTTTGAGTTGGCCGGCTGTGTAGAGTTGTTGACTGTTACCCTATATATCCTATTACAGTTGGGAAAACAGTTGCCAAAAGTATCGTTTTTATTTTATGGTAGTTGCTGTTAAGTCATTTTTTTTTGATAGACATTAGTTAGTGGCTGAATTATTTTTTTCCTTATGTTTTAATTTAAATTCCACTTAGTTAACATATAGTGTAATATTAGTTCCAGGGATAGAATTTAGTGATTCAGTACTTACATACAGTACCCGGTGCTCATCCCAAGGGGACTCCTTAATCCCATCACCTACTAAACCCAGCATTCCCCAACCCTGCACTCATTTCCCGCCGAGCACTCCCCCTCCCCCCATTATCTTTTGAGAGCATTCCTAGTACACACCAAACTATAATCATGTTTAAGAAGAACTAAGAGAATTTGAGATAAGCATTTTATACCCTACTCTTATTAATTCCTCCTGTATTTTTTTCCTCACTAAAACTTTTATTTCTTTATCTTAGTCCATCTTTGTACCCCTGGCACTGAGGAGGTGCTCAGTAAAACCACAGTGAACCAATAAATGAGTTGGTAGCAAGAGGGAGTTCATGTATGTTGGGGCTTTAATGCTCCAAAATACTGTGGCACTATTTAAGGACCCTGATAAGGTGTACTAGACTAAAAGGAGTTTTAAGATTAGGAAATTTGATCTCTGTGTGGTTTTGGAAATTCTGAAGACTTCAACATGTCTGCTTATAATGTTTGGATTGTGAGTTTGAGCATCCTTTCAGATCCTGTCAGGAACAAGACCTATTTGCTTGGATAGGATTCACGCTGATTAAAGCCTTACTGTATGATTTGGGGGCTTTTTTTAGTGATGCGTTTAGAGCCAAGAGATCTAAGCATTTTGATGGTATATGCAATTTGTCTGAATTACATTTGAATTCTAAAACCTTAAATGCTCTCTAGTCCTGGGTACCAGGCATATAGACATGAGTGAGATTTGGCCCTTGCTGGGGTAAAACTCATGTAGTAGTGGAGAAGGCAGACCCAAACAGTGGGCAATGTAATGACTTTGTATGTACATGAAGGATTTATAGTAATTCTGGATACTGGTGGTGAGGGCGCTTTGCACAGACATCTCATCCAGGCCCTGGAGGTTTTTGGGAGGTTACTTTGGTGGTAGTGCGGTCATTGAAATGACAGAGTAGACCTTGGATGGACGGACTAATGATGAGGTCTTAGTGAGCTGAATTCAGGACCCGAACCAGGTCAGTATCAGGTATGGAAAGAAAGGTGTTTTTAATAGTTTGGGCTGTGCTGTCAGTTTTTAGAGATTAAGCAGTGGTTCTCAAAAAGGGGCAGGTGGTTCTCAAAAAGAGGCAGTTTTGCCTCCTGGGGGGCATTTGGCAACGTCTGGAGATACTCTTGGTTGTTACAAGTAGGGGCATCTAGTGGGTGAGGCCAGAAATGCTGCTGAACACCCTACAGTGTTCCCTGTAGAGTGACCTCTCATATGGAAGAACTATTCAGCTCAAATTGTCCATGATGCGAAGTCGAGAAATCCTGGACTACAGTCAAATCCCAGCTCTTCCAAATACTGCCTTTGGGCTCCAGAACAAAGTACGGATTCAATCTCTGAACCTGTTTGCCCTTTTGAAAAAGCAGGTGTTGACAGTACTTCCTTGGAGGATTATTCCCTCTTCTACTAGCATATAAATTGTGGGAGTGCAGGGACTTTTGTCTATTTAAAAAATAGATTCATTGGGGCACCTGGGTGGCTCAGTGGGTTAAAGCCTCTGCCTTGGGCTCAGGTCATGATCCCAGGGTCCTGGGATTGAGCCCCGCATTGGGCACTCTGCTCAGCGGGGAGCCTGCTTCCCCCTCTCTCTCTGCCTGCCTCTCTGCCTACTTATGATCTCTGTCAAATAAATAAATAAAATCTTTAAAAAAAATAGATTCATTGAAGTGATGAATGTAAAGTACATGATAACAGTCACCTGACATGCATTAAATACTTAATAAATGATACCTGTGACTGTCATTAGTTTAAATATTCTTATTTTGTCTTTCCTTCTAGTCTTTTATTTTTTTTTAATCCTTCTAGTCTTTTAAAAAACACGTTGATTGAGGTTATTATTAGTGCAAAAAAAGTGCACTAATTTTAAGTATGCAATTTTGATGAATTTTGACAAATGTATCCAGTTGTGTAGCCACCCACTGTAATTACGATCTTGAACATCGGCATTACTATCCTCCCCACCCCCACATTTGCTCCTGTTGCCTTGTAGCCATGATTCTGGAAACCATTGGTCTTTTTATCCTATTACTTATAGTTCTGTTTTTTCTAGAATCTCATATAAGTAAATCATTCATTAGATAGTCGTTGGTGTCTTGCTTCTTCCTTGGCATAAAGCTGTTGAGATTCATCCATGTTCTTATTCGTAACTGTAGTTAATTTCTTCTTATTGCTGAGGACTAGTGTATGTATGTTTTTACATTGTACGATTTTTACCATAATTTGTTTATGCATTCGCCAGTTGACAGACATTGGCTTGTTTCTGGTTTTTGGCTAGTATGAGTGTATCTGTTAATGAACATTTGAGTTAAGTCTTTGGGCAGATATGTTTTCATTTCTCTTGAGTAGATAGATGCCTATGAGTGGACTTGCTGGGTCTTATGGTAAGTGTATGCTTAACTCTTTAAGAAATTGCCAGACTGGGGGCACCTGGGTGGCTCAGTGGGTTAAGCCACTGCCTTCGACTCGGGTCATGATCTCGGGGTCCTGGGATCGAGTCCCGCATCGGGCTCTCTGCTCAGCAGGGAGCTTGCTTCCCTCTCTCTCTCTCTCTCTGCCTGCCTCTCCGTCTACTTGTGATCTCTCTCTGTCAAATAAATAAATAAATAAATAAATTAATTAAAAAAAAAAAAGAAATTGCCAGACTGTTCTCCAAAGTGGCTGTACCATTTTGCATGCCTGCCAGCAATGTTTGGGATTCCACATGCTTCCTATCCTTGCCAGTATTTGGTATTGCCATTCTTTTTCTTTTAAAAAGCTTTATCAAGGTATAATGGCATGCAGTAAGCCACACATACTTGACGGGCACAATTTGATAAGTTTTGACACACGTGTATACCCTTGAAACCATCACCATTGTTTGCCATTCTGGGGGTGAATAGTGATATATATCCTTCTGTTTTTAATTTCCCTTTCCATAGTGATCGATCTTGTTGAGCATCTTTTAATGTATTTATTTGCCATTCATAGAACTTCTTTTGTGGGTTTTCTTTTCATATCTTTTGTCCATTTTTTATCAGTTGTTTGTCTATGTATACAGTTATAAGGTTTCTTTATTCTGGAAACAAATGTTTTGCAGGTATTTTCCTCCAATCTGTGGCTTGCCTTTTCCTTTTCTTCACAGTAATTTTAGCTTGAATAATAGGTTGGATGGCAATGCTTTTAATTGAGACAGCAGAGAGAGGAGCAAATTTGGAAGGGTAAGATTATGAGTTTATTTTGACTATATGGAGTGTAAAGTGCTTCAGAGTTCCCCATCTCTCACCAGGCAGGTGGAAACATGGATCTGGAGCTGCGAAGGGAGTAGGGCTTTAGATACAGTAAATAGTTATCCAAGTTATCCAAGTTATGCAAATGAATTAAGTAACTGAGGGAGACCATCTTGAGTGGAATGTGAAGAACAGAGCATTTTAATAGCTTGGTGTACACTGGGGAGAGTATATGATATGGTGAGTGCTGTGAAATGTGTAAGCCTGACGATTCACAAACCTGTACCCCTGGGGCAAATAATACATTATATGTTAATAAAAATAATTAATAAAATAATAAAAAAAATTTGGTGTGGAAATGGACCAGACTACTTTCTGTTTTTTTGCATGTTCTGTCTTTGCAGTATTATCTGTCCATTGCAGTCTTTCTGTATGTAGTCATCAAACAAGTAATTATCTCTGGGAGATAGATCTCCATACTCTTTGGTGAGGAACCGATTCTTGAGTTAGTTGTATTGAAAACCAGGTGAACATTTTCCAATTTACACTGAAACACAGGAACATCCTCTGCTTAGAGAGTTTGTGTATGACACTGTTTGCCTTACTAACGTCCCTACAGAAATGCAGTGGTTTTGGTAAAGCTGTTTCTTACAGCATGTGTCAGTGAAAACCTAGGACATATCAAAATTCAGTTCTGCAAAAACAGATTTTACAGGGCCCAGGATAATATGGTCAACATGGTAAGCATTTTCATGGTAATATTTTGCTCAAGATAAAACCTAGACTGGCTCAAGAAGTGATTTTTTAAGGGTGTTAAAAAATGAGCCCAAAGATTCAATGGGTCTAATTCAAGGGTTTCCGGGAGGGTGGGAGTAGGCAGAAGGAAGTTAAACAGGCCAGCTTCCAAGGCTCCACACTGACTTTTATGTATGTATGTCCGTATGTGTAGATGTCTGTATGTGTATTTTTAATGTGGAAAATTTCAAATACAAAATTAGAATGCTACAGTGAACTTAAATTGTTCATCCAGCTTCAATAATTATCAGTTGAATCCTGTTTTGTTTATATATCCTCCTACTCGACCTGAAGCATATGCCACACATGGTTATTCATCTTTAAATATGGTATTATGCGTCGTTGAAAGATAAGGACTCTTTAAAACACATTACCACAGTACCATCAACAATAACTTAGTGTTTCCCTAGTATCATCAAATATCTGTCTTGTCAGTGTTCAGATTTCTACATCTGGCTAATCATTTTTTTAAAATGTCTGTCTGGGGGTCCCTGGGTGGCTCAGTGGGTTAAGCCTCTGCCTTCAGCTCAGGTCATGATCTCAGGGTCCTGGGATCAAGCTCCGCCTCGGGCTCTCTGCCCAGCAGAGAGCCTGCTTCCCCCTACCCCTCTGCCTGCCTCTCTGCCTACTTGTGATCTCTCTCTCTGTCAAATAAATAAATAAAATCTTTTAAAAAAGTAAAAATAAAATGTCTGTCTCTCTGGGGTGTGTGGGTGGCTCAGTCATTTAAGCATCCGACTCTTCATTTTGATTTGGGTGGTGATCGCAGGGTCATGAGATTGAGCCCCATGTTAGGCTCTGGCTCAGTGGGGAGTCGGCTTGAGATTCTCTCCTCTCTCCTTTCGCAAAAGATCTTTTAAAAAAATAAGTCAAAGCACAGTGTCTGTTCAAATCAGGATCCAGGTCAGGTTCATAGCTTGCAGTATGTTGAATAGATCTCGAGTTCTTTTAAGTCTGTAGTTTTCCCCATACTGTTTATTTGTTGAAGGAAGTATGTTTCTTACTAAGAGTGTCCCCACAGTCTATGATGCTTGGGTGGCTCAGTCAGTTAAGCGTCTCCTTTGGCTCAGGTCATGCATGATCCCACGGTCCTGGGATCAAGTCCTGCATTAGGCTCCTTGCTCGGCAGGGAGCATGCTTCTCCCTCTGCCTCTACCTGCCACTCCCCCTGCATGTGCTCTCTCTCCCTCTCTTTCTCTGACAAATAAATAAATAAAATATTTTTAAAAAGAGTTTCCCACAGTCTGAATTTTTAATTTCTGAAAAAGTTGAAGTATGATTTATGTATAATAAAATTTACCTATTTTAGTGTATGGATTTTGACAAATACATGGAGTTGTTTACTTACTACTACAGTCATGGTCTCTAACAGTTCCATCATTCCCCCAAATTCCTTTCTGTCCCCACTGACAACTTGACAGCCAATGAACAGTCTTTCCACAGTCTGGATTTTGCTGATTCTCTCCATCCCCATGGTATCATTTAGCATATTTCTCTATTCCTTATGTGTCTTATAAAATAGTAGTTACAGCTAGTTCTAGATATTTGATGATTGAAGACCTATTTTATTTATTTTTTTGGAGGGAATACTTCATAGAAATAGTGTGTACTTCCATCAAGTCTTCTCATTTTTTTTTTTTTAAAGATTTTTTTATTTATTTGTCAGAGAGAGTGAGTACACACAAGCAGCCAGAGAGGCAGGCAGAGAGAGAGGAGGAAGCAGGCTCCCTGCCGAGCAAGGAGCCCGATGCGGGACTTGATCCCAGGACCCCAGGATCATGACCTGAGCCGAAGGCAGTGGCTTAACCCACTGAGCCACCCAGACGTCCCAAGTCTTCTCATTTTTTGATGTTAGGAACCCATAGTAATCAATGTCCATGTTTATAATTTTATTTGGGGTTATAGATGGTGACGTTCTGGTTCTCTCATTTCTTTGTTATTAGCTAGAATACTTACATAAAGAGAAGTTTCCCTGTTGACTCGAACATTTACTTTTTTTAATTTTTGCAATTAACATAGAGTGAAATTGTTTTTTTATGTGTGCAGTTCCATGAACTTTGAACACGTGTAGATTCATGTGACCACCACTGTATTCAGGGTACAAAACATTGCAGTTACCTCAAAAAACTCTCTTGTGCAATTCTGTTGCAGTCACCTCCTCCTTGCATCCCTGCTCCCTGGCAACTGATCTGTTCTCCTTCCGTTCATTGACTTACTTGATTTTCCTTAAGTGTGGTGTGTAAAAGGAAAAGCAGAATAAATGCTTCTTTGTCCCCCACTTTTTTTTTTCCTTACTATATTTCGGTATGAGTTGGTTTTCTAGTGTACTCCAAGGCAGCTTGCTTGCTTTCTTTCTTTTTTGTTTTATGAAAAGTATTATCAAGTCATGGATTTAAACGTATTTGATTCATTTCGGTCCATTATGGTTATTTTTCTTATTGATGTTCACATTGACCTAGCTTTGCCCAATGGAAGCCTCTTTAAATTGGCTCCTGGGTCTTTTTGACACAACTCCAGGGAACTTTGCTAGCTTCCTTGTTTTCTGCTTAGACAAGGTATTCTAGGCCCATCTTGTAGTTTCCTCCTCTGACCTAGGATTGACCATTCTCCAAACAGACCTGTTTCTTCTGGCATCATTCTTCTATGTTTTCATATCCTGAGAGACTATTTGAAAGAAGGGACTACACACCCTAAAAGTAGTTTGAAAGCAGCAAATCTAGAGGAATGGATTATATATTATGTGTTTCAATAATCCTTCATAAATGTAATTTTTTAATTTAGGTTTGTGATGAAAGTGGAGTAGCACACAGTTGGGAGTTATATTCTAGGTTAAGATCCTGAAATATGGGTAATCTGTAATGCTGAGTATGGCTGAATCTATTGAGAGATCAAGTGACCAGGTGGTTGAATTGATGTTTTCTCTTTTATGGAAATTGTGGATTCCTAACCTAACTGGATGGCTTTCCCACAAGGCCAGGATTTTTCTGAGTTGCGGGGGCGGGGATGGGAATCCCCGGCAGAAGCACCACCCCCAGCTAAACACCAACTGCTGAATGTTCTAGATGTTCTCTAGGAGAGCATAGCCTGGAAAAAATTGTGGGTAATACAATTTTTATTTTATTTGTTTATTTGACAGAGAGAGAGAGAACATAAGTAGGCAGAGTGTCAGGCAGAGGGAGGGGAAGAAGCAGGCTCTCCCCTGAGCCAGGAGCCCAATGCGGGGCTCAATCCCAGGACCCTGAGATCGCTACCTAAATCAAAGGCAGCTGCTTAACCGACTGAGCCACGCAGGTGCCCCCAAAACCTTAATGTTTTGATGGAGCAATCTATTTAGAACTTTCTTTGAAACTACCAAGAGCAGAGACGCTTGGCTGCCTCGGTTGGTTCAGCATTCGCCTTTGGCTCAGGTCATGATCTCAGAGACCTGGGATCCACTTCCTCATCAGGCTCCTTGCTCAGTGGGGAGCCTGCCTCTCCCTCAGCCTGTTGTTCCTGTTCTTGTGCCCAATTTCTCTCCCTCTCTCTCTCTGGCAAATAAATAAATAAAATCTTAAAAAAAAAAAAAAAAAGAAGCTACCGGGATTAATGAGTTGTAAAAGAGATCCATAAATTGGTTAATTAATTGACTATATAGTAGGGCTATGAATTTTTTAAAAGATTTTATTTATTTATTCAAGGGGGGGTGGCACACAAGCAGGGAGAGGAGCAGAGGGGAGGGAAGAGAGACAAGCAGACTTTGCACTGAGCTCAGAGCCCAGTGGCGCTCGATCCCACAACCTTGGGATCATCACGTGAGCCCAAACCAAGAGTTGGATGCTCAACCAACTGAGCCACCGAGGTGCCCCAGTAGGTATGAATTTTATTTCACGAAATCAGGTACCCAAGAAATGTTACAATATTGGGCGCCTGGGTGGCTCAGTGGGTTAAAGCCTCTGCCTTCGACTCAGGTCGTGATCCCAAGTTCCTGGGATCGAGCCCCGCAGCGGGCTCTCTGCTTGGCAGGGAGCCTGCTTCCCTTCCTCTCTCTCTGCCTGCCTCTCTGCCTACTTGTGATCTCTGTCACATAAATAAATAAAATCTTAAAAAAAAAAAGAAATGTTACAATATTTTAATTCCTTCATATAAAATTAAATCCAGCCTTGGGACCCATGTCCCTCCCACCCCCAATCCACCAAACTGATGAAAAATTCGGTCTCAGTGATTAAGAATGGGCATCCACCCCTCTTCCAGGTTGTAGAAGAATCTCAGAGCCAGGCAAAGGGTGAAAGGTAATTTTCAGTCCATAATGGCTGTGACTGGTAGGAATGTTGTCTGAGTGAGTATGGTTCCTTGAGGTTTGGTGGCTCTAACAGTTATGGCCAACTTTAGGCACACGAATTTTTGCTAGCTATGGGGATTCCAGGGTAGAAGTTTCAGCTTTCTTAGGTTCAACACACATCCATTTCTCTCCAAGGACCTGTCATTTATCTGGAGCACTGATAGAAGTGGGGTTGCAGGTGCTGTCTTATTGTGGGTCCTGAAGAAGTCCTTCCTCTTACTAGATAATTCACTCCTTTTTTAAAAAGTATTTTTTAATGTATTCATTAGAGAGAGAGAGAGAGACAGAACACAAGCAGGGGGTGAGGCAGAGAGAGAGAGAGAGAGAGAAGCAGACTCCCTGCCGAGCTGGGAGCCCATCTCTGGGCTCAATCCCAGGACCTAGGGATCATGACCTGAGCCCAAGGCAGACGCTTAACCATCTGAGCCATGCAGGCGCCCCATTTCTCTCCTTTTTTCTTCTTGTTTCTACCTTTCTGCCCTCAAAGGTACTGTTCTTCCACCCTTCCCTCAGCGTCATCTCCTCAAGGAGCTCACATTTTCAGAAAACAAACACAAACCTCCCTTGAGGCTAGGACTGTCTTGGAGACTGGGGAATACAGTGAGAATAAAACATCATTGATGTCTTAATAACTATCCAGCTACTTTTTTTTTCTTCAGTGATTCTTTTAGTTCCTGTAGTGGTTTTAAAGATCTGTCCACAAATTCTTTGGTTCTCCTTTCTTTAAAAGATGGAGCTTAATTCTCCTCCCCTCGAGTGTGGGCTGGACTTCTGACTCCCTTCTAGTGGCTGGAAAACGGTGGAAGTGATGAGACCTCACATCCCAGATGAGGTCCTCAGGAGACTTCAGCCTGTCTCGGGTGTACTCTTTCCCTCTCTCTCTCAAATCACTTGCTGTAAGGAAGACTAGCTGCCATGATGTGCGGCAGCCCTGGACAGACGAGAGCCACTTGCCGTGTTGTGAAGACAGGCAGCCAATGGTGAGGGCCACATGGCAAGGAAGAAAGCCTGCCAACAACCACATGAGTGAGTTTGGAAGGGGATCCTGCATTAGTTGAGCCTTGAGATGACTCCAGCCCTGGCCAACGGCTTGACTTACTATCCTGGCTTCACAAGGGCTGAGTTATATAAGCCTGTGATTTCGGGGGTGGGGGGGATATCTCCTTTCTTTCAACACTGGCTCTGTTGTACCCAAGGGATGAGTCTCTGGCTAAGGTTTCTCTCCTTCTGGGTAGGTCTCTGAGGGGCACTGGGAAGTAAGTGTGTGTGTGTGTGTGTGTGTGTGTGTTTTGGAAGCAGCTATCTTTTGATTAACAGCACTGCAGGACAACTGACTTTCAGGCAGTAATGTGTGCCTGTGGTAATAGCCGAATCTTCAACCATTTGCTTTCCTCTTCAGAGTCTTTGCTCTGTCCCTGGTCTTTTGTCCCACAGATTGAGAGTTAGTCCACACTCATGTTCACTCTTATGAAGACAAGAGCCAAAAGGTTGTTGCCCAGTGAAATTCAGTTTTCCTCTGCCTGGTATCTGTCACTAGGTTTTGAATTTTTTTTCAGCCCCTTTCTTGGCTGTCTGGGAAGAGTGGGTGATGGATAATTTTATGTATCAACTCGACTGGTGCCTAGACATTTGGTCAAACATTATTCTGTGTGTGTGTGTCAGGATGTTTGTGGATGAGAGTAACATTTGAACTGGTAGACAGTAAAGTAGATTAACCTTCCCAATTGGGTGGGCCTCATCTAATCAGTCGAAGACCTGAAAAGAGGAAAAAGTCTGAATAAGAGTGAACTAACTACCCCTGCTAGACTGCTTGAATTGGGACATCAGTCTTCTCTTGCTTTGGATTTGAGCTGAAGCCTTGCTCTTCTTGGGTCTCCATCCTGCTGGCTCTTAGCCTGGAACTTAAACCATAAGCTCTCAGTAGGCTTTCGTACTCCCAAGTAGAATCATACCGTGGGCTCTCCCGGGTGTCCAGTTTGTTGACTGCAGATCTTGGTTTTTTGGCCTCCATAATTGTGTAATCCAATTCTTTATTATCTGTCTATCTAGACACACACACACACACACACACACACACATCCTCTTGGTTCTGTTTCTCAGAAGAACTGACTAATACATAAGCCTCATCTTTTTTGTAGCCTTACTTTGTTTCATCGCCGGTTTGTCTGAGTGCTCCTAAATTTGTCATAGCTTCTGCATAATTAGCTGTGGGTTCTCTTCATGGATGCAGTCTACCATGAAATGGCCATCTTCACCATGAGCTAAACAAAAGGAGAAATGCTTGTGTTTTCATAAACGTGGCAGCTGTTTTGGAAACATGTCACACTAAAGCTAGGCATCATTCGTTATATTCTTGTTTTGCAGTGGGTTTCTTTCTCCCAAGCTCTCTCCATATACGCCCATGGGCCTCAGAAGCATATGTGCCTGTTTGGCAGGATTCTGGGAATTCTTTCTGGATAGAGGAGCCCATTGTGAAGGTGCTCACATATGGTTTTCCAAAAACCTGCAAAGGGGCAGTCAGAACTTTTAAAGTTTTATTTGTTTATTTATTTATTTTCAAGTAGAATCTACACTCTACATGGGGCTTGAACTTAACGATCCTCAGATCAAGAATTATGTGGTCTTCTGACTGTGCTAGCCAGGCGCCCCAGAATTTTTAAATTACTGTGATAATTCCAAACTATAGCACTATCTACCTATTTTTAGAGGACAGTTGCCCCCCCCCCCCAAAAAAAGACTTTAGATTTAGAACAATTACCATTAGCCTGTCTTTCTAACAGTAGACAAGCAAGTTGTTTATCTATTGTGGTGACTCCTAGCTGGTGGTAATGAATTTGTCATCAGTAAGAGATTTCTTACTTGTTTTATAAAGTAGGAATATGTATCTATATTGTCTGAAACCAGTTTTAAGTTATTGAGATGCAAGTTTAGAAGAAGGGGAATGTGGGACAGCTGGGTGGCTCAGTCAGTTGGGCATCTGCCTTCAGCTCAGGTCGTGATCTCAGGGTCTTGGGATGCTCCTGCATCAGCCTCATTGCCCAGGAGGGAGCTTGCTTCTCCCTCTCCCTGCTGCTCCACCTGCTTGTTCTCACTCTCTCTCTGACAAATAAATAAATAAAATCTTAAAACAAATGAAAGTAAAAGAAGGGGAATGCTTTTAGTAATTTATAAGAGAATTACGGAAAGATTTGTTATTGAATACAGCAGTAAGCAGAGTAGGAGAAATCCTACTGTTAACATACCAGAAAAGGAAGTCCTTTAAAATTCCTCAGTCTCCATCTTTTCCAATATGGTTTACTTACATGTTCATCAATAGCTGACGTGTAGGCATGCCTGGGTGGCTCAGTCTTTAGGCATCTGCCTCAGGTCATGATCCTAGGGTCCTGGGATCAAGCCCCAAGTCAGGGTGCCTGCTCTGTGGGAAGCCTGCTTCTCCTTTTCCCACTTCCTCTGCTTGTGTTCCCTCTCTGGCTATCTTTCCCTCTGTCAAATAAATAAAATCTTTAAAAAAATTAGCTGACATGTATTTCAGTGTTTCCTAAGAATTTTATCCAAATCAAATGTCTCATGTACCTGCTATTACATATCTTATATGCCCTTGTGACATATGACATTTAGTAAGAAGAGTTCGTGAGTTCAAGGTATTTCTCTTATTATTGATTTTTCTTAATAACCAGTTAACCGGGGCCCCTGGGTGGCTCAGCTGGTTAAGCGTCTGCCTTCAGCTCAGGTCATGATCCCAGGGTGCTAGGATCAAGCCCTGTGTCCGGCTCCCTGCTCAGCGGGAGAGTCTGCTTCTTTGCCTCCCTCTACCACACCACCCCCCACCATGTTCTCTTTCTCTCTCACTTGTTCTTTTTGTTTCTCTCAAATACATAAGTAAAATCTTAAAAAAAAAAAAAAAGATAACAAAACTACAATAGTCATATAGATGGCCACAGAATTCTTTTAGTTTTAAAAAGAGGTTCTGAAAACGTTGGAAACCACTGGACTAGGTATCTTTGGAGCTATTTCTAGCTCTGATATGTGGGAAAGGAACTGTGGCTTAAGGATGGAGTGTATGTTAGGATGTGTGTGAAGAGCATCGCAGAGCATGCTGGTGAAATCCCCAGGGCTTTGGCTGGTTTCTAGTCACTCCTTTTTTTTTTTATCCTACATACCCCAGGGATTTGATTCATCTTTTTTCTAAGAGTCATTTGGTAATCTGTTGTTCTCTCTGCCCATAAAGCCTTCTCTGAAAGAGAATGCAGGTGCCTCAGCTTTCCCTTACCTTGTTAGCTCTGAAAGTATTTGATGCTTTTTCAATTTCAAGGGGTTTTACTGCCAGTAACAATAGAGAATGAAATGAATGAATAAAATCATATACATTTTAGAACTTAGAATTTTATTAAAAATAAGAGGTTTCCCTAAACTTCATTGAAGAATAAATGAGTAGAACTCAATTTTCTAGTAGTTGCTGGAATAAAGGGAATAAACTAAGTGATGTCCAAAGTTTCTTCCAACTCAAACATCTTTAATTTTCAGAGAGAAATTACTCACTTTCCTTCATTTTGTCACTGTCTTATTCTGGGAAGTATGTAACCATCTTTTCTTCTCTTTCTCTCTATCGTTAGGCCCTGAAGATAATTACTTATAGGCCATTGAATTCATTTTATCACAGAGGAGGAGAAGCTCCAGGTTATTGTTTTTAGTCTCTCCCTCTTTTTTTTTTTTTAAAGATTTTATTTATTTGACCCAAAGAGGGAGAGTACAAGCAGGGGGAGTGGCAGGCAGAGAGGAAGGGAGAAGCAGGCTTTCCACTGAGCAGGCAGCCTGACTCAGGGCTCCATCCCAGGACTCTGAGATCATGACCTGAGCCGAAGGCAGGCGCTTAACCGACTGAGCCACCCAGGCCCCCTGTTCTCAGGCTCTTTACCTGTTGCGCTTTTTTTTAAAATTTTTTTATTTTTATTTATCTTTTAAAGATTTTATTTATTTTATTTATTTGACAGAGATCACAAGTAGGCAGAGAGGCAGAAAGAGAAACAGAGGGAAGCAGGCTCCCCGCTGAGCAGAGAGCCCAATGTGGGGCTCGATTCTAGGACCATGACCTGAGCCGAAGGCAGAGGCTTTAACCCACTGAGCCACCCAGGTGCCCTACCTGTTGCTTTTTGCAGGAAAAGTCTACTTAATAAAATCCAATAAACACTATTAACAACAAAAAAAACCCCAACACTATTAACAAAAAATCAATTTTGATATAAACTGACACATAATCTTCCATTGTTGTGATAGCCTGTGTTTCCTAAAGATACCAGCAATAGCCAGGTTAATTCCGCATTTCTCCTCACATTGTGACCTTGACACTTGTCCCACGCGCTGTTGAAGTTTGTGTCCCCATCTCTTAATCAGAGCAGGCCTTTGTAACTGTCTCCATCAAAAGAGCATGGCTCAGGCAAAACTGTGTGACTCATGGGGCTAGGTCATAGAAATGCCATGTGCTTCTACCTTCTTCTCTTGGGTTACTTACTTTCGGAACCAAGTTCCCAGGCTGTGCTGTGAGGGCTCAAGTGAGACTCTGTGTGGGAGAAATTAAAGTTCCTGGCCCTCAGCCCCAGCTGAGCTCCCAGCTGACATCTAGCCTCAGCTTGCCAGCTGTGTGAATGAGCCATCCTAAAACGGATCCTAATCCTCCAGATCCCCATCATATAGCCCCAGTGGTGCCCGTGTAGAGGAGAGAAGAGCTGTCCCTGCCAAGCCCTACCCAGCTGCAGATTCACAAGCAAAAGTGAAGACGGTTGTTTCAAGCCACTAAGTTACACAGCAGAGGATGACTGAATCGGCATTCCGTTCTGCCAGAGCTTGGAGAAGAGACCCTTCTATGTATTAAAGTGCTTCAATGTAGAAACAAAACCTATTTCCACCTTCAGGAGTGCTGTTAGCATCATAAAAGAAGAAAAACAGATTCCGTGTCCTCTTCCCTTAGAGATTTTTTTTATCTCCTAGGCTTCCATTTTATGTATTTATTAAATTATGGGTCTTTTTAATTAAAGAATACTGCAGAATAGCAAATGGTGGAAGTACCACCCCCGCCCAGATAACTCCATTCTTATGTACTTCTAATATGGAATGTCGTGTGCATGTTAATAATGGGCAGTGACTTTGGAATCATTCAGGTGAGGTACGTGACCTTGGATAGCAACATCCTCTCTGTAATTGTTTCTTCTCTACAATGGTATCTGCTTTAGATGGTTGTTGTGAGTTTTCCGTGCTATATACATACGAAGTGTTTACATAGTGCCTGTCACACAATGTTGGCTCTTCATTACTACTGCTAGTCACTATTACTATTATTGGCATTTTTACTTTTAGACAAGGGAGGGGAAGGATAACCAGTAGGAAGGTTGAAGTCTGAAATGATGGAGTGAATACTCCTAAGAAGAAGTTAGGGACAGAGGGATGTTGGGAAGTCTAAAGCGACTAAAGAATGAATAAGCGCGTTTGAGATTTTTATAAGGCTTAAAATTGCAGTTAAGAGGTGAAGACCAGAGGGACTCCTTTGGGAAAAAAGATTAAGGAGAAGGTGATGAAAAAATTTCAGAATCAGGTTGGGCTGGTGCCAGTTTTTGGACTTCTTGATGATGGTTGGCGATTACTGATGTATTAGCAGTGATTTCTCATACATATTACCTGTTGTCAGGTAATATGTATGAGATTTGTAATTTTTTAACAAGCCCTTTACATTTATTAATGAATACTTTACATGCAACAAAATGTATAGATCCTAAGTATTCGGTTCAACTATTTGTTCCCATCAGTTCTTAATTGTTTAGTGTTCAGGCTGGTCACAGAGTAGAGTCAATGAACTAAATGGGAGGAGGGGACCTAGGGAAGATAACTTAATTCCCAGGGTGCTCGTTGGTCCTTATTAGCAGGTCAGGTTAATGTTTGTTACTTTGTTAGAAGACAAAGGATGAATACCCAACTTTTGTATCAACATGGATAGGACTGGAAGAGACTATGCTGAGTGAAATAAGTCAAGCAGGAGAGTCAATTATCATATGGTTTCACTTACTTGTGGAGCATAAGGAATAACATGGAGGACATTGGGAGATGGAGAGGAGAAGGGTGTTGGGAGAAATTGGAGAGAGAGACGAACCATGGGAGACTGTGGACTCTGAAAAACAAACTGAGGGTTTGGGATGGGAGGGGAGAGGGGGGTTGGGTAAGCCTGGTGGTGGGTATTAAGGAGGGCACGTATTGCATGGAGCACTGGGTGTGGTGCATAAACAATGAATTCTGGAACACTGAAAAGAAATAAAAAAAAATCTGAGGAAAACTTAAAAAAAAAGAATATAATGACAACACACACATAATATGAAAGATGGGGTCTCTTCTATACACCATCTGAAATCATGTATTTTGTAATTGACCAATTAAATAAGTGAAGGGCTGATAGCCCAAAACTGGAAGTGCAGAAGGGCTCTGCTTGTAAGTGGCTCATCTATAGATTGTATGTATATGGACTTGAATGAATAACAAGCTCACACTCTTCCTTACCCCTGCAAAAATACATACATAAATAAATAAACAGCAAAAAAAAAAAAAAAAAGAAGACAAATGGTAATTGTTCCCATTTACAAACAGAGAAGCTGGGGCTCAGGAGAGTAAAGTGATTTACCTAGAGTAACACAGCTAGGAAGTAGCTCAAGCAAGACAAAACTCAGTTTTTCTGTCTCTGTGATATTTTTGCAGTTACAGAGTGAAATAATGACATTGGCATTCTTTTTTTTAACTTTAGTGGAGATAATGTCCTATGAGGGTTTTATTAAAGTCCTATAAGTAAAAGGAAAACAATTATTGAAGTGCATGTCTTCTAGTTTCAGGTGCTTCAAATTTCCTCAACCTATTAAAACTATTATTTTTAATTTTCTCATTTTCTATAATTGACATAGTGTAGTTTATCAGATATTCCTCTCCAATGACTAAGGTGATTAGGTAAAATTAGTTGTTTGGGATAACCTAGTGCAATTTTATCTTTAAATATCCAAGAAAATAAAGAGCATTAAGAATGAAAAGAATCTGTTTCCAGACAGCTTATGTTGTTATAAGTCTCTTAGATAAAAGATATAAAGGTAGAAATGATGTAAGTGATGTTACTTAATTTTCCTGGGTAACAAACGACCTTGTGCTCAAGACTAGATGATGGACAAGTAATTTGAAATGTTACCAAGTGGAGAGGTACCTGGGTGGCTCAGTTCGTTAAGCTGCTTTTTTAAAAAGATTTTATTTATTTATTTATTTATTTATTTGAGAGAGAGAGAGAGAGAGAATGAGCAGGGTGTAGGGGCAGAGGGAGAGAGACAAGCAGACTCCCTGCTGAGCAGGAATCTGGATGTGGGGCTCCATCCTGGGACCCTGAGATCATTATCTGAGCTTAGAGTAGAAGCTTAACCAACTGAGTCCTATTTAAAGTAAACTCTACCCCAAGATGGGGCTCAAACTCAGGACCCTGAGATCAATGGTCACATGTTCTACCTACTGAGGCAGCCAGGTGCCCCAACATTTCTTTTATAATGATCATATGACACCTAAGAGAGATCAAAGAAAAAATTACATTTATGTATTCTTTTTAAAAAAGATTATTAACTGAAGTCCATGCTTTATTCTACTTTTTAAATTTTTTACTGAATGTCCTATTTCTGTTCTACAGAGGAACATATATATTACTTTATATTTAGTTATCATATTTCCTCAGAGACCTCTTGACGGTGACAGTTTCTCAGAACTTTGTTATTTTTGATGACTTCAACAGTTTTAAGGCATAATGGTCAAGTAGTTTTTGGGTTATCTTTCAGTAGGGGAAAATCATGGAGGTAAAATGCCGTTCCATCCTGTCAGGGGTACACACTACCTGCGTGACTTAGGACTATTAATGTTAACCTTGATCACTTCGCTGAAGTAGTACTCATCATACCTCTTCACTGCAAAGTTGTTCCTTTATTCCCCCCTTTCATACTGTAGTCTTTGATAGGAAATCATTATGTGCAGTCCATACTTCAAGAATGGGTGTCACTTCTTTGAAGGCAAAGTACGTAAATTATTTTAAATTTATAGGAAACTTGTCTGTTCTCCATTTATTTATTTGTCTATTTATTTATGTTTAGGCATTTATATAATTAGCTTCATGGATTTTTTCTTCTTTCTTTTTATAATTTTTTAAAAGATTTTATTTATTTATTTGACAGATCACAAGTAGGCAGAGAGGCAGGTGGGGGCGGGGGAGGGAGCAGGCTCCCCGCTGAGCAGAGAGCCCGATGCAGGGTTCAGTCCCAGGACCCTGAGATCATGACCTGAGCTGAAAGCAGAGGTTTTAACCCACTGAGCCACCTGGGCGCCCCTTTTCATCTTTTTTTTTAAAGATTCCATTCATGGGACACCTGGGTGGCTAAGTCGGTTGGGCCTCTGCCTTTGGCTAAGTACATGATCCCGGGGTCTTGGGATCGAGCCCTGCATTGGGCTCCTTGCTTGGCGAGGAGCCTGCTTTTCCCTCTCCCTCTGCTGCTTGTTCTCTCTCTCTCTGTCAAATAAATAAATAAAATCTCTAAAGAAAATAACGATTTTATTCATTAGAGAGAGAGAGTACGTGTACAAGCATGAGTGGAGGGGGAGGGCAGAACAGAGGGAGAGGGAGAGGCAGGGAGCGTGATGTGGGCGGGACTGGATTCCAGGACTGGGAGATCATGACCTGAGCTGAAGGCAGATGCCCAACTGACTGAGCCACCCAGGTGCCCTGGAGTTTTTCTTTTTTAATACTTTGTGTTATATTTCAGCATTACCTTTTTTTTTTTTTCCTGCAATTGTTCTAGTTTGGCCAGTGGGTACTCTTCAGTTTGCTGCTGTGTCCCTTTGACGTACTCATTGTGGGTTAAAAAAATTTTTATTTTATTTTGATGCTTCCTTACTCTTTGGCACAAGATGCTCCAGGGTCATCTGTGTATTTCTTGCCTCAGTCATAGAATCAGACATTTCTCCAAGGAACCCTGTTTCCATCTATTGGAGTATGGTATTAAAAACCAAAATCTGGGGTCACGTGGCTGGCTCAGTTGGTAGAACATGCGGCTTATGATCTCAGGGTCATGAGTTCAAGCCCCATGTTGGGCATGGAGCCTACTCAAAGGAAAAAAAAAAAAGTCAAAATCTAGGTTCTGAGTATGCTTGTTCCTATTAGGGAACAATGTGGTTTTAATTAGCATTCTTCTGATGACTAATGAAGTTGTGTACCTTTATACATGTTTATTGGGTTTTTGTATGTCCTGTTTTTCATGTGACAAGCCTGTTCAAGAATTTTATTCAGTGGCTGAGTTGTAGTTGTGACAGAGACTGTATGGCCTACAAATCCTAAAATATTTACTATTTAGCCCTTTATAGAAAAAGGTTGCCTACACTTATAGTTATGATAGCTGTTTTAATGTCAGTTCTGGGTTGGTTTTGATTGGTTGATTTTTCTCATTATCACTCGTCATATTTTCCTGTTCCTCTGAATACCTAGTAATATTTGTTTGCATGCAGACATTGTGGAGGGACTGGAGTTTTGTTTGATTTTGTTTTTTTGTTTTTTTTTTTCCTTCTTATATATTTCTGGAGATTTTTCCTGATATGCAGTTAAATTATATAGAAATATTTTGATCCTTTTGGGTATTGGTTTTAAGTTTTGTTGGGTGGGGCCGAAGCAACAGTTAGCGCTTTCAGTTCTAGAGCTTGTCATTCTTTACTTGTGGCAAGACTTTGTGGAATACGCTACCAGGAAATTACAAGGTCTTCTAAGTCTGGCTGATGGGAATAGGTGCGAGTGTTGGCTTTGTAAACTCTAGGCACTGTTCCCTCAGTTACTCTTGGATGATTTTTTTCCTCTGTGTTTGGTAGTTTTCTTGGATGCATGGGCCAGTGCGTACTCGGTGGAACACTTTAGAGGGACTCCCCACAGATCTCTAGTATTTTCTCTCTCTTTAGCTTTTTCCTCTAGAATATTCTACTCAGAACTCTAGCAGCCTTCATCCTCCTGGACTCCAGCTCCATCTTCTCAATTTAGGACATTCCTTGGGCTCTGGCTGGGCTCCTCTTCTCTGTGCCACACCCAGGAAATGCTAAGCGGTAAGCTGGGGCAATTGTAGGATTCACTTTTTTGTCCTCAGAGATGACTGTTTTTTTGTCGCCTGATGTACAGTGACTTGAAAAACTAGTCTGTTGTCTAAACTATTTTGTCTGTGTTCTTTTGGTTGTTTAATGTAAGGGGGTCAGTCTGGTCCTGGTTACTGTATCTTGACCAGAAGCAGAAGTCTTTGGGATCTTTTTAAAATCCTGAATGGTGTTTAATCTCATCACATGTTATTTCTCTGTCTGTCGAGATGATCATATGATTTTCTTTTTCTTCTCTTTTTTTTTTCTGGTACTGTGTGTTGAATTACATTGATTTTTTTCCCCTAATGTTAAATCAAGCTCTCATTTCTGGAATAAACTATTTAGTCATGATGCATTATCTTTTTTATATATTATTATATACACTTTAGAGGAACTAATATATTTTTTAGAGTTTTTGCATCTGAATTTACATTCATATACTGCCCTTCTTCAGATTTTGACATCAGGGCTATCCTGGTTCATAAGGTGGGTTGGGAAACATTCCTTCTTTTTCTCTAGAAAATGTTTGTTAATATTGATGCTTTTTCTTCCATAAATGGTTAGAAAAATCCTCTGGTGAAGCCATGTGGTGATTTCATTAGGGAAACTGTTTTTTAACAGTTTATTTCTTTAATAGACTATTTCTTTAATAGACACAGGACCATTCAGATTTTTTATTTGTTTGCATTTGGGTTTTTGTCAGCTGATTTTCTAAGAAGAAAAATGATCTGTTCAAGGTCATAGATCTAATAATGAATAAATCTTCCAAGCCTGTGCTTTTCCAGACTTTGTCATACCAGCATAATCTATACTTTTAAATTTGCATACTCTTTTATCTTCTACTGTAGATTATAAACTAGCAGGCAAGTTCTATCTCTGATAAAACTTAGTATCACTGGAGGATTAGGGCCAAATAGATATTTAAATTAAATTGAAGCACACTTGGGGTTCGTATTGAGATTTTAAAAGGAGAGAGACCTTGATTTAAGTAGTCATTTCACTACTTCATTTGGACTCTTGATTTCAGTCTCTAAAAGGTACATTTTACCTCTTTGGTTGTGGATTGTTGTTGGTTAGAATACATATTGAAGAAAAAGGTGGGAGTAGTATAGTTCTTACACTTTAGAAGTAACATTCATACTGTTGCATTTATTTTTCTAGATTTTGATTTTATTTTTATTTCCTAAAACCTAGTAGGTAAGTTATCTGTCTGTAATTCTAGGGCAATTAAAAGAAAAAAAACAAAACAAAACTTTAGTTCAGAATATGACTTACCAAAACCATTTTTAAATATCTGTTCAAGAGAGATTGTAACTAAGATTCTATTATCAGGGAAGATTCAGTGAGTATGTAACATTCCAATACCATAAATTGTGTCCATCTTGTTATAGTAGACTTAGTCTAAGATTCACATGTTGGGGAAGAATGTGAGTTTGAGTGGAGAGGGTTCAGTTGAAGGTCTGTTTCTTTCTTTTTTTTTTTAAGATTTTATTTATTTATTTGACAGAGGGAGATCACAAGTAGACAGAGAGGCAGGCAGAGAGAGGGAGGGAAGCAGGCTCCCTGCTGAGCAGAGAGCCCGATGTGGGACTCGATCCCAGGACCCTGAGATCATGACCTGAGCTGAAGGCAGCGGATTAAACCACTGAGTCACCCAGGCGCCCTGAAGGTCTGTTTCTACAAAGTACGTAGTCCATTGCCAAAAGAAATATTACCTAGCAGCAGTTTACATGTGCCAAGAAAGGCCAGAAAAGTCTTGTAGTAGAAATTGTACAGGGGAGCTGTCAGACTAGATCCCTGAGGATGTCAGGCAGGAAATAAAGCTTACAGTGCTAAAAATTTTTACTGGATAGCTAGGCAGTTGGAAATAAATATTCCAATGCTTGTATTTTTTTATCACGCTTTTATGTTGACTAGGCAGTTGAGAATTACAATTAGGTAATTTAAACTGTTTAAAAAATTAAAACCAAACAAAGATTTTTCTAAGATTATATTAAGTATTATTTTCTGTCTTTTTCCTGCATAGTGTTTTATTCTGAGATTAGGTTTGGAAATGTATTGGGAAAGGGCCTTTAAGTTCTTAGGAATAAAATACAGTAAATAAACAATTTCCTTTTCAGTGCCCAAAGTGGAAATACAGAAAATGTAAATAAGTAATTGTGCCAAAGTATTTATCTGTGGTTCTTTTTATTTCTAGAATACATTTCCCATTTCTACTGTACATATTCAGATATATTTATAGAAATTTCAAGCTTAAGGGACTTTTTTTTTAAAGATTTTATTTATTTGAGAGAAAGAGAGAGGCAAGGGGAGAAGTAGGCTCCCTACTCAGCAGGGAGCCCGATGTGAGACTTGATCCCAGAACCCTGGGATCACTACCTAAGTCTAAGATGCTTAACCAGCTGGGCCAACCAGATGCCCCTAGCTTAAGGGACTTTTAAGGAACATCTATTTGGATTCCTTTATTTATTTATTTATTTTTTTAAAGATTTTATTTGTTTATTTGACAGAGAGAGATCACAAGTAGAGAGGCAGGCAGAGAGAGAGAGAGGGAAGCAGGCTCCTCGCTGAGCAGAGAGCCCGATGCGGGACTCGATCTCATGACCCTGAGATCATGACCTGAGCTGAAGGCAGCGGCTTAACCCACTGAGCCACCCAGGCGCCCCTGGATTCCTTTATTTTGTGGCTAGGAGAAACAAGGAAGGTACAGTTGAAATATGAGTAACTTGCCCAGTGTCATGAAGGAGGGTAAGAACACTTGTTGCACTTGGGGAAATGGAGCCTGGTTTACTAAGTTACTTGAAATTTCAAATATATGGTGATGGCCTTGCTTTTCTCGCCACCTCATGGCTTCTAAATGTTGGTGTATCAGCTTTTGGTTCACTACCAGCAAAGTAAAAACTGTCAAAGCCTGGCGCCTGGGTGGCTCAGTGGGTTAAGCCGCTGCCTTCAGCTCAGGTCATGATCTCAGGGTCCTGGGATCGAGCCCCGCATCGGGCTCTCTGCTCAGAGGGATCGTACTTCCCCCTCTCTCTTTGTCTGCCTCTCTGCCTACTTATGATCTCTCTGTCAAATGAATGAATAAAATTAAAAAAAAAAAACTGTCAAAGCCCTTTGAAAACCATTATTATTCAGGAAACAAAAACAGTATCAACACTTTAAATCAAATAAGAGTAGTTTTAGGTTCTTTAAATTGAGAGAAGGTTATTTAAGAAATTATAAGTTTTCTAGGCTGCTTCTACATTGACATGCTCTCTTCCATTATGAGTGCCCCTTGACATTCACAGATAGGTTTTAAACTAATGTTATGAAACACTACAAAGGATAGAGATGGTCCCGTAATTTCAGTTTAGGCGGTCTTTGTAAGTGTTCTATGTTAAAATGTTTTCTAGGGCAGGACTTAAAATCAGTCTGGTTCACTTCTGGGCCATAGAATGTTGATAATAATTACTGTAAAAATGCATACAGTTCATAACAACATTAAAGAATTTTCTGAAGAAGACAAAAGTGCCACTTAATGTGAGAAAAAATTCTTCTTACAGTAAGTTTTTTATTCATTTTTATTTTGTTAAAATTTTTAAAAAAAGATTTTATTTATTTGACAGAGATCATAAATAGGCAGAGAGGCAGGCAGAGAGAGAGGGGGAAGCACACTCCCCGCTGAGCAGAAAGCCGGATTCGGGGCTCGACCCCAGGACCCTGGGACCATGACCTGAGCAGAAGGCAGAGGCTTTAACCCACTGAGCCACCCAGGTGCCCCTATTTTGTTAAATTTTTTATTAAGTAGGCTGCACACTGGGCTTGGAACCCAATATGTGGCTTGAACTCATGACCCAGAGATCAAGACCTGGGCTGAGATCAAGAGGTGGGCGTTTAACCAACTGAACCACCCAGGTGGCCCCAGAAAAGTATTATTTTGGGCTCAGGCTGCAGCTGCATTATAGCCCGTCCAGCAGAGGCAGCATCAAATCACAGTTAAGAGCTCCAGCTTTGCGCCTTACTCTGGACTGTCCAGCAGGTTCCCTCACTTGCGTGTGTCTCAGTTTCTTTGACTGTAAAGTACTGTGTCCTTCATGTACTTTGTTTTGAGGATTACATGAATACTTGTGAATTGCTTAAAATAGTGCTTACCCTGGTAAGTACTCTGCAGATGTTAGCTCTTATTATTACTGTCATAACATGCGAAGCTCTTAGAATCTGGCTTAGTCAGTATTCAGTAAATGTTAGCTCTTACTGTTCTTAGGAGGTTTTAGTCAGTATGTAATAGGCTTTAGGTTCTTGAAGTAAATTCAGTGGTTTAAACTAGCATTTTCCAAAGTGTAAAGCCGTAATTCAGTATTCTGCAAACCACTCTCATAGTGATAAGTATTTTCTTCCCTTTCTTAGTCTTTTATAAAATACTCTACCCGTCCCTGATCTCTGGAGACAACCCAGAAGTCCCATCTAATCAGCACTGGGCTGAAGGTCTTGACTGTTGTGATAGTCTCTGTGTCAGACCTGATGTAGTCTCCACATTGCTTTCTGATTGTGGTTCTCTCTGAGCTCATACCCCACTCCCAGCGTTGAGGGCTGGGGCAGGGATGGGATGACTGCAGGAGATAGTCCCATTCTCTTCTTCCTCTGTCTTCCTTCCCTCACCTTTTCATCCCTTTGTCTTCCTTGTCCTTTCCTTCCCTTTTGCTTCCGCATTTGCTATTTCTGGCACTGTTTTTTGTTTTTTTTTTTTTAAAGATTTTATTTATTTATTTGACAGAGAGAAATTACAAGTAGGCAGAGAGGCAGGCAGAGAGAGAGGAGGAAGCAGGCTCCCTGTTGAGCAGAAAGCCCGATGTGGGGCTTGAACCCAGGACCTGGGATCATGACCTGAGCCGAAGGTAGCGGCTTAACCCACTGAGCCACCCAGGTGCCCCTCTGGCACTGTTTTAAGTTCTGATAGGAAATATATCTTTTCTACTCATTTTCTTTTCTTGGATCAATCATTTTCCTTTTAAGCTTACTCCTTTGTATTTTATCTTTGAGCTCTTAGTTCATGAAGTTCATTCTTTTCTTTCTTTCTCTCTTTTTTAAAGATTTTATTTTATTTATTTGTCAGAGGGAGACACAGCGAGAGAGGGAACACAAGCAGGGGGAGTGGGAGAGGGAGAAGCAGGCTTCCCGCCGAGCAGGGAGCCCAACGTGGGGCTCCATCCCAGGACCCTGGGATCATGACCTGAATCGAAGGCAGAGGCTTAACGACTGAGCCACCCAGGCTCCTCAAGTTCATTCTTTTCTTAATTTTCTTGATTTACTCCACGAATGAGAAGAAATGTACGTGGGTTATGTACTTTTCATCTGTATGTTGAATATTACATTTCCTAGCCTATTTTTATATTTTACATAATTTTGTATTGGTCTCAAATCTAACATTCCACTCTTTTAATAGACAGATTAAAATTCTGTTTCTGTCACTTGCTACTTTTTAGACTTTCTGCATTTTATTTTATCATTTGAGACTTAATTTTCTTATTTTTAAAAGGTACTTCATAAAATCTTCTTCCTAATGTTATTATAAATTTAGATTAACTTTTGCTTAAAAATGATGCACTTCCATATGCATTTACATTTCTTTTGACATTAAAAAAGCAGAGAAGGTTAAGACTAAAAATAAGAACAGAATAGCTGATGAGAGATTTAATAAAAATTTTGATGATAGAAACTTGATAGTGGAAAAAAAGTAACTAACATAGTAGGACAGAGAAATGTTATTACCCTTTAGGTATTATCTTTAGAACCTGAAGATGTGGTGCCTATAAGAAGCACACTAATTCACTCCACAAATTTCTCAAGTGGCACCAGGTACTTCAGAGGTGGGAGTGAGACATTGAACTGAAAATGGGGCATTGGTTCAAAGTCTCTTGACTGAAATGTTGGATCTCCAGGTCCGCTGCCTTATATTGTGCAGCCAGACAACTACCTGCCCTCCACCCCTCAATTATTCAGAAATCAAATGTGACCAGGGGTGGGGGCCTCTAAATTGGAGAGATTTCAGGATGGAGTGACACATGGGATGGAAGATGGGGACTAGCTGTGTATTGAACAGTGGACCTACAACCTCTCACTTCATCTCCAAATATACTGTGGCTCCTGACCACTGGGACCAGATTTGTGTGGCTAATTCAGGAGATTGAAGGGATCTTTTTTAGAGAAACTGAAGAAGACTCAAAGAAAATACTTTCTCATACTGACATTTAAGGGTCTCTAACGGAAGAGCTATTTCCTGTAGGGAAGCTCTCTGATTGAAAACCCTGTCTATACACCAGGGATGCCATTCACATCTTTCAGGGCCTCATTCTTAAATAGTAACAGACAATTACTAAGGATCATGAGACATAGGAAAAAACCTTCAACATGAACAACAGAGACCAAAGTGAACACATTGCATAGAAGAATCTGGTGGAAATAGAGATAGGGTAGGGCTCAGAGTAAAAATATGAAATGAAAAAATAATGGGGGCACCTAGACAGTTGGTTAAGTGTCCAACTCTTGGTTTTAGGTCAGGTTGTGGTCTTGGGGTCATGGGGTCAAGCCCCGTGTTGGGGCTTTCTCATAGAGAAAAGGACTTACAAAATGAGAACTGGATTCTTTGAAGAAGGAACGATTTAGAAATGAAAAAGAACTTTTGGATATATGTAACTGTGGCAGCTCAAATTAAAACAAAACAGAACAAAACATTTTTAAAAAAATGGTTGGAACCAAGTGAAGTTGAAGAAATCTCCCAGAAACTAGAAGGAAAAGACGATGATAGAAAGTAAGAGAAAACGGCTTTTTGAAGAAGACATCATTGTGGCTACAGTGGAGCTTCGTCAGGCCTGCTTCTGCTCCCAACTCTTCAGCTGTTCACTCTTCTTGAGGAACAAGTTGGTCAGGAAGCCATGTCATGGCCATGGCTTTTAGATTACTTATTTATTTATATTTTAGGATTTATTTATTTTAGAGAGAATGTGTGCGAGCAGTGGGGAGGGGCAGAGAGAAAGGGAGAATCCCAAGCAGACTCCCCATTGAGTGTGGAGCCTGATGTGGCGCTCAACCCCACGACCCCACGGTCGTGACCCCAGCCAAAATCAAGTGTTGGATGCCCAGCCAACTGAGCCACCCAGGCACCCCATGTCCATGGCTTTAAAAAACACCTGAAAGACACCCATGGAACCACAGGTTGTGACTCGCTGAATTAGAATGACTCTAACCAGCCACAGCATAAAACCTTTGAGGCAGTTGTGTGCCGATTTGATCAGAGGTACGAAGGAAAAGAATCTCAGGGTGCAAAGATCAGTTCAGATGCCTGTCAAGACTGAGAAGCACGACCTGGAAAACTCCTTGTGGTGACTATTCTAAGATATGGGATCATTTTCAGATGAGGATCCAGAAGGAATGCGTTGATTGGCACCATCCTTCTGAGGTGGTTAAGCAGATGACTTCCCTCGGTATTGAGCCAGGAGTTCAGGTTGAAGTCGCTGTTGCACTTGTTTGAATCAACCCTTTTAATAAATTGATTATTAGTTGTTAGAAGAAAAGAAAGAAGAGATGAGACGCTTACAAAGTTAATTGAGGAGGTCCAATGACAGACTATGGATACTGAAAAGACAGCCCACAGAATGTTGGGAATTGATTTGCAATCATATATCTGATAAGGGACTTCAACCCAGGACGTAAAAAAAAACAAACCAAACCAAACAACCCCTCAACTATAAAAAGCAAATAACTCAATTTATAAATGACCAAAGGATCTGAATAGACATTTCTCTAAGGAAGATACATAAATGGCCAATAAGCTTATGAGAAGTTGCTCAACATCATTATTTATTAGGGGAATGCAGATCAAAACAACAATGAGATACTGCATCATACCCATGGCCATGATTTGTAATAAAAGTGAAAGACAGTTTCAAGTGTTGAGGACATGAAGAAGTGGGAACCCTCATTACATTGCAGGTGGAACTGTAAAATGATGTAGTCACTTTAGCAAACAGTTTGGTAATTCTGTAAAAAGTTGAGAGCAAGGAGTTACCACATGACCCAGCAATTCCATTTTTATGTATACACTCAACAGAATGAAAACATATGTTCATGCAAAAACTTGTACAGATTTTCAAGGCAGTGTTAGTCATAATAGCCAAAAAGTGGAAACAACCCAATTGTTTATCCCCTGATACTTGGGCAAATGTGGTGTGGTATATCCATACAGTCAACTATTATGCAGTCATAAAAGAAATTACATGCTTCAGCATTGATGAATTTCAAAAGAAACATGATGTTGGGATTGAGCCCCCCCATTGGGCTTTCTGCTCAGCAGGGAGCCTGCTTTCCCCTCTCTCTCTGCCTGCCTCTGCCTACTTGTGATCTCTCTGTCAAATAAATAAATAAAATCTTTAAAAAAAAAAAAAAGGAAACATGATGTTAAGTGAAGGAAGCCAGTCACAAAAGTCCATATACTGTATGATTCCATTTATATGAAATGCCCCGTAGAGGCAAATCCATGGAGACAAAAGAGATTAATGATTGCCAGGGTAGGAGGAAATGGGGAGTGACTGTGGATGGATATGAGATTTCTTTTTGGGGTGATGAAAATGTTCTGAAATTAGATAGTGGTGATTGATAGAATTTTTGTGAACATACTAAAAACCCCTGAGTTACACACTTTTTTTTTTTAAGATTTTTAAATTCATTTACTTAGAGCAAGTGAGAGAGAGAGAGCACAAGCTAGTGGGGAGGGTCATAGGAGAAGGAGAAGGAGAAACAGGCTCCCGGCTGAGCAGGGAGCCCCATGATGAGGAGGAGGCCCAACACGGGACTCAATTCCAGGACTCTGGGATCATGAGCTGAACTGAAGGCAGATGCTTAACCAACTGAGCCATTCAGGTGCCCGAGTTACACACTTGAAAGAGGTTATACACTTTATGGCATGTGAGTTGTATCTCAATTAAGCTGTTATTTTAAAAAACCTGTGTGTTATGAATGGGTTACTCTAATGACTAATGAGAGATTGTTTTGTGATAAAATATGAATTGGAATCATAAAGTAATTAACCACCTCCAGATTGGGTGATGACTGAGAAGCAATTGAGAAAAAAAATTGCATGAGCCTCCAGCAGACACCAAGTAAAACTTGGGACTTATGTGGTAGCTACTGTATGGCCAAACACAGGGTAATATTTTTGTTGTTTAGGCTAAATTTTGGGAGGTAAGACATCTTGATATAAACTTGAAAGTGATTGTTAGTTTGAAATGTGTATTTTATTCTTGTAACAGGTTTATACTTAGGCAGGTTAAAACGATTATAGGGGTACCTAGGTGGCTCAGTGGGTTAAAGCCTCTGCCTTGGGCTCAGGTCATGATCTCAGCGTCCTGGGATCGAGCCCTGCATCGGGCTCTCTGCTCAGCAGGGAGCCTGCTTCCCCCACTCTCCACTCTGTCTGCCTGCCTCTCTGAAACTTGTGATCTCTCTCTCTCTCTGTGTCAAATAAATAAATAAAATCTTAAAAAAAAGAAAACAATGATTGTAAAACTAGAATGTGACAAAGTAGAAACTGCCCCTTTAGTTCCAGTTCATTGTCAAATCCTTCACCAAACCCATAGAACTGTTTTGGCCATAAATGGCCTCCCTTGTTGCCTAGATAGAAGTAGATGCTTTCTTTTGGGAAACAGCATGAATTACTTTCAAAAAAGTGTTTGGTGGTTTTGCCAGATTGGTTTAGGTCAGTATTTTCATCTTATACTTGTTATTTGCTATTTTTGATGAATATCTGTTTTAAAAAATAATTGAGCCATGACCTGAGTTTTTGGAAGTGTACCAATGGTACTATGGTAATTTTATACAAACATTTCCCTGGCTTTATCAGCTTTCATTTATTGCTAGTCTGTGCTAGATTTTAATGTGATAATGGAAGTCAGAAGTTATACTCATGTGATTATCCACTCTGCAATTTCCTTTAATCATTTAAAAACAGATGTAATTTTGCAGTGTGATTTGACCCAAGAGGTTATGTTTTTTGAAGTAATACTAAAGCCCTCCTCACTTTGTGAAGATGGATGCCCGGCCGGTTCATTCGGGGAAGCATTTGACAAAGGGCCAATTAAACATTTGTGTCAGCTCTAGTTGGTAGCTTCTTCGAGATAATTATCTTAAAGCAATTTTAGCTTTATGTTGTAACAAATAGTGCAAAGAATTTCTGTAAAGTATACTGCTAGAAACTTCATTTTGCAGCATTTGTGAATTTTTTTGTTTGTTTTTCATTTAATGTGTTGAGAGCTGGCAAAGACGATCTGACAGGCAGAATTAGAAATCTTTTGGGGGTGGTGGTGACGTGTTTGGATTCCAAAGCCTAGAGCCTAGAGGAATGATGGCAAGAGTAGAACTGTAAACCTCAAAATGCCAGTAACTTCAGATGCATTCAAGACTTTTCTCCCTAAGATTTGGAGTTAACTCTTTGAAAGTAGTTACAGCCAGGTGATGCGTGTACCTCATACTAGAAATTCTGTTGTCGTTTTTCCAGTTACTTCCACCAGATGGATTTTAATATATATGGAAGAATATGATGTCAACTCTTTTGTACTTTAGAATGATTTTGTCCTTTTGTCTGCCTGAAGAGTCCATTGGAATCTCTCCTTAGTGACCAGCTTTATTTTTTTCATTGTATTTTCTAAGTGTCCATTTCTACTTATGGTAATAATCCTGGCAGGATGCATATTACCAGCTGTATATGAAGGTGTAGCTATATGGAGCATAAAATTAGACATGCTTCCTGCCTTTGGCTCACAGTCTAAATTTAGTAAGCGAGAATCTCCTTTCCTAGATGTCATTAAAAATAGAAGATACCCATCTGTCTGGAATGGTTTAGATACAATTCTGCCTACAGGCTTGGAGATGAACTATATAATGATGACTCTCTTTTAGTCCTAGAATTCTTGGAAAAATATCTTCTTTAATACAGAGGCCAAGAGTGTACACAGCTTACAGTTTTGACCTTAAATGATCCTGTAAGTTTGTAAAAATCAGGAAGATCTAAGAGAATTAAACTTTGAGGAGAAATGTAAAAGATAATGAAACAGTATCACTTGGTTAAGAAAATTGGCTCTGAAGTAAAAGCTAGTTATGATCTAATACTTAGGATTTGCTAGCTACATGAGAGAACTACCAAACTCTCTGAGATTGTAACCTCATTTATAATGTTGAAATAGTGAGGTTTACTTCACAGAGCTGTTGAGGAGTAAGTTAAATTAGTTTGTAAAGTGCTTTCTTCAGTGTCTGGCATGTAGAAGGTATTTTTTGGTGGTAGTTATTATTGTTTATTGTAATAAACAAATTCTGATTCCCCCCCACCCCCAAATTCTGCTATCTTGCTATCAACAGATCTTACTTTGGAACTCAGGATATAATGGGGTCAGAGATAAATAGAGAATTCCTAGGCATTTTTGGAGTGATGGAAATAATTTATAGGAGTAGTGAAAGTCACCCCCCGAGGACTGCTTACATTTTGGGGTGACAGAAGACACAGGGAAATAGAGAACACTACCAATGAGGTGAGAAGACAACTGGGAGAAGACAACTGGGAGAGTGGTGTCACGGAATTCAAGACATAGGCTACTCCCCAGGTCACAGATTTTCTTCAGAAGTTTATCAAAAAAATAAACAAAACACAAAAACCAAAGTCCACAATAAAACAAACAAAAAAGAAAGAGTTTATTCAAAATATTGTCAACCATAGGTGATGTCAGGTAATGACCAAACCCTGAGGGAACCACTTAACTGGGCAAATGGGAGGTCTTGGTCTTTGAGAGAATAGAGAAATGGCTGTACACCCAGATTTTATTGGGTAGAAAAATAAATGTGAGGTGAAGAAAAGTAGAGGCCCTAAGTATAAGATGGACTCTTATGAAAATTTAGTTGTATAGAGGAGAGGGATAAACTTAAGAGGGTTGAGAAAGGGTTTGGGTTTGTTTTGTTTAGGAAAGAAAAAAAATGAGCATGTTTGGAGGCTAAAGGAGAAATTAGACATATTATCCCGTGGGTAATTGCTGGACAGGTTCTGGTATGAGGTGAGTGGGAATGGAATCCAGTGCACAGGAGAGGCTGAGAGGGGCAGCTGTTGTTTTCTGGACGAAGAAGAAAGGAGGAAAACAAAGAGGTTTGAGCTGGGAGGGGACAACAAGGAAATTTGTTTAATGGCTTCTGTTTAAGTGGGGAAGTGGTTAATGATTTTAGTGAGATAGTAACAGACCAGTACTCTTCAACTGTGGGTGATTTTTGCCTCCTAGGGTACATTTGGCAATGTCTGGAGACATTTTTTGTTGTCATAAGTTGGGGAATGTACTTCGAGCATCTAGTGTGTAGAGGACAGGGACGCTGCTAATGATTTACAATGCACACAGCAGCTTCCCACCGCAAAGAATAGTCTGGTCCCCAGTGCTAATGTGCTGCCCTTGTCCTAGATCAGATCATTCCTGCAACGTGATCTTCAACAAAAGCCAAACAGTTTGAATAATGGCTTCACATATCCTTTCTTAGAAAGTCACAGTACATATTTTTGAGGTCTGAAAAATCCTCAGGAGAAAATCTAAACTGTTTAACCAACTGACTTGTTTCTCTTTGTTTTGTAACAACCTTAACACTGAGAAATGCATTTAGGAAAAGATGGTACTTTTGATTTCTTGGCTGCATTTTCATCCTTGTATATAAAGCTCTTAGCTCGGAAGCTGGCATTTAGTAAACCGTCAATAACTGATAGCTGCTATTATTACACTTGTCTCCCCTCCAGCTGTGAAATCCTGGACCACTTCTGACATTTGTTACAAGTTGCAATTTTAAGGTTCATGAAGTCAGTGTGCAAGAGACAAGAGATACCTTTCAGACCCACAGAATGCACCAATCTTACATTAGACTGTGGTGGTTCCCCACAGACTTAAACTGAGAACTACTACATCACCCAACACCTAGCTCTGCTTCTGAGTATATACCCAAAGGAATGGAAAGTAGGGACTTGAGCACATATGTGTACACATACCCATGTTCGTAGCATTACTCACGATAGCCAAAACGGGAAACAATTCAAATGTCCACCCTTGGATGAATGGATAAACAAAACGTGTTTTATATGTATGTGTGTGTTTATAAATACACATACCCCCCCCCACACACACAATGTAATATTGTTCGACTGTAAAAGGAGTGAAATTCTGGCACATGTTACAAGGATGAACTGTGGAGACATTATGCTAAGTGAAATAAGCCAGACACAAAAGGACACATATTGTCTGCTTCCACTTATTTGAGGCAGCTAGAGTAGCCAGATTCATAGTGACAGCAGGTAGAACTGTGATTTCCAGGGTGTCAAAAGGGGGAATAGATTGGGTACAGAGTTACAGTTTGGGAAGATGAAAAATCCTGGACATGGGTGGTGATGATTGTACAGCAGTGTGAATGTACTTAATGCCACTGAACTGTCGGTATACTTAAAAATGGTTAAAATGGTGAATTTTATGCTATGAGTATTTTACCTCCCCGCGCCCCCATCTCACATTAGAATACTTAGCAATCACCACAGAGCAGTCAGGACACTCCCTGGTGGTTTAGTGGTTAGGATTTGGCCTCTCACCAAGCAGTCAGGAGCTTTACTTTTGTTTTTTATAGAACTTCACAAGGGTTAGCAGAGACCAGTTTTAAACCAGTGATACCGTTCTAATGAGATAGTTAGAATAGACATAAACAGGGGCGCCTGGGTGGCTCAGTGGGTTAAAGCCTCTGCCTTCAGCTCAGGTCATGATCTCAGGGTCCTGGGATCGAGCCCCGCATCGGGCTCTCTGCTCAGCGGGGAGCCTGCTTCCTCCTCTCTCTCTCTGTCTGCCTCTCTGCCTACTTGTGATCTCTCTCTCTGTCAAATAAATAAATAAAAAATCTTTAAAAAAAAAAAAAGAATAGACATAAACAACAACAACAAGTTCATTTATTATATCAGTGATTAATATAAATTTAACACTCCTACCTGACATGCACATAATTTTCTCATGTGTGGTACTACTCCAGACCTTTTCAATGTTCAGGTCCAGGGTAACTGAAAATTGTTATGTTTTATTCAAATAAAAGGTGCGTATTTGTTCAGAGAGAAAAAAAAAAGTGATTCTTTTTATAATTCTGTAGGAATGACATCATGGTTAGTTTAATTTGGGGGAGTATCTGCATATATATTTTCTCCCACGTTTATATATATATTCTTAAAGGATGTTAAAAATATAGCTAGCAATATCAGAAAGAACCCTCATGGAAATGCAGCCACTTCTCTGCATCTCAAGAAAATCCCCTACAAGTAAATCTGTTTTTAAAAATTGTCTAAGGGATGCCTGGGTGGCTCAGTCAGTTAAGCTACTGCCTTCAGCTCAGGTCATGATCCCAGGGTCCTGGGATCGAGCCCCACATTGGGCCCCCTGCTCAGCTGGGAGCCTGCTTCTCCCTTTCCCTCTGCCGCTCCTCCTGCTTATACTCTCTGGCTCTTTCTATCCCTCTGTCAAATAAATAAATAAATAAATAAATAAATAAATAAATAAAATCTTGAAAAATTGTCTCAAAATGTTTACATCAAAGGCAAGCAACATGGGGGCACACTTATCTAGGGTATTGTTATTGTTTTTTTTAATCTGTGATTTTGCCAATCAAGCAGAAATGGAAAAAGGAGTGAGAGGTTTTTTTTTTTTTTTTTTTTTTTTTTTTTTTTT
>NW_019154097.1:30182140-30226796 GCF_002288905.1 Enhydra lutris kenyoni | reverse complement strand
CCAGGACTCTGAGATCATGACCCGAGCCGAAGGCAGCGGCCTAACCCACTGAGCCACCCCAGGCGCCCCGAGAGTTTTGATATTGTGGATGTACTTGCTGATTAAGAGATAAGTGCACATACACACAAACCCAGGAATTATCTTACTTCTGCTAAAACAACAACAAAACCCTCAGATCTCCAGTGCTAGCCTGTGTAATTGCTTTCGGCATAATAGCTATTACCTCTGACAGACTGAAAGTTTAATAACTAGATTGGAGATTTCCCTTTGCAGTGCACAAATAGGAAAAACACCACCATGGAAGTTCTGTCTTATATCTGACCCTCCTCTGTTTCTTAATTTATCAGCAGTGCAAGTGCATCTCTCTGCCATGCCTCATCTTAACATTCTTAAATTATGTTACAGATTATTGGCCCACCAGAGTTTTTGATATGTTAACATTGAACAGTTCCAAATGAATATAAAACAATTTTGTCATTCATAGGAGTTTGTCTTTTAAAGGCTTCTGTTTGGGACGCCTGGGTGGCTCAGTTGGTTAAGCAGCTGCCTTCAGCTCAGGTCATGATCCTCTGGTCCTGGGATCGAGTCCCACGTCGGGTTCCTTGCTTGGCAGGGAGCTTGCTTCCTCCTCTCTCTCTGCCTGCCTCTCTGCCTGCTTGTGTGTACTCTCTCTCTGACAAATAAATAAAATCTTAAAAAAAATAAAAAATAAAAAAATAAAGGCTTCTGTTTGATTTTATGCACCAGTATCGTCAGTTTGTGGAAAATGAATGTTACATCGCTTTATTAAATCTCTTTTACACTTGTAATCCAGTAAGAGATCGTTTTTACTATTACATTTTTTTAAAGATTTATTTTATTTATTTATTTTTAAAAGATTTTATTTATTTATTTGACAGAGAAAGACACAGCAAGAGAGGGAACACAAGCAGGGGGAGTGGGAGAGAGAGAAGCAGGCTCCCCGCCGAGCAGGGAGTCTGATAAGGGGCTCAACCCTAGGACCCTGGGGCCATGACCTGAGCCGAAGGCAGACGCTTAATGACTGAACCACCCAGGTGCCCCTTATTTATTTATTTTAGAGAGAGATAGCATATGCACACAGGGGAAGGGGCAGAAGGAGAGGATCTCAAGCAGACTCCATGCTGAGTGCAGAGCCCCATGCAGGCTTGATCTCAGACCCCGAGATGATGACCTGAGCTGAAGTCAAGAGTCAGAGCCTCAGCTGACTGAGCCACCAAGGCGCCCCTACTGTTATGTTTTCAATTATGTTCTAAGTGTGTTTATAATCTTAAATAATGGTGCTATTGAAATACAGAAATTTTCTATTGCTTGTTGACTGTTATTTTAATTCTTGGAGACTCATGAAACATCTGTAAATAAACTCTTCTTCCTTGAAATATAGGCATAATTTGAGCAATATATCCTTCTGAAATATCCAAAATATACACATGTATATATATTTTAAAGATTTTATTTATTCATTTGAGAGAGAGAGAATGAGAGAGAGCATGAGAGGAGAGAGGTCTGCGGGAGAAGCAGACTCCCTGCCGAGCAGGGAGCCCAGTGTGGGACTCGATCCTGGGACTCCAGGATCCCGACCTGAACCGAAGGCAGTCACTCAACCAACCGAGCCACCCAGGCACCCCCAAAATATATTTTGGCAATAACAAAAGGATATTCCTTGGAAACACCAAACTTCAAATAACATTAGGCTAATAATATACGAACACATCATGTAATTCTCCTTTATCTTCTGCCTGCCTCCTTAAATCACAAGACTCTAAAGAACAACATCCTAATTTTTTACATGAGTTTTATATATATCTTAAATATATTTAGAGTTATATGCTTTGGTGTTAATGTACTGAAAGTTATATATACATATAAAATATATTAATTTTTTTAGACCTTTAACGCCTTCCAGGAGTTTAAAGATGTAGGGTAAAGAGGATATAATTTACCTATTGTTTAAAAAGATTTATTTATTTATTTGAGAGAGAGATTGAATGAGTGGGGGGGCGCAGAGGGAGAGGGAGAGAAACCCCAAGCAGACTTCGTACTGAGCATAGAGCCTGACTCAGGTCTTGATCCCACAACCCTAGCCAAAACTAAGATTCAGATGCTCAACCAGCTGAGCTGCCTAGCTGTCCCTAATTTATCTATTTTTAGTAAATTCTGCCTTGCTTCTTTTGGTGTTCCTAGAAGTTGATGTGTATATAATCTTTTCTCTCATTGATGAGCAGAACTCTAGGTATGAGCCAATGAAGTTTCTCCTCTTTGTAAATTTCTTCTTCACTGCTCTCCTCCAGTAAATAAATAAATAAAATTTCTATACCCAATGTGGGACTCGAATGCATGATCCCAAGATCAGGAGTCACATGCTTCTCTGACAGAGCCACCCAGGTGCTGGCTCAAAACGTTTTGATATCAAAATATTTTTGATATCAAAACTGTTTTTGGTATTTATTTGGACTTTAAGTTATAGGCAGCCATATATCCTGAAAAATAATGAAATGTGTATATATATATATATATTCTATAATCATGGAATATGGTCCATGAATTGTTTTATGTTTTTAATCAATTAATTAACATACAGTGTATTACTACTTTCAGAGGTAGAGTTTAATGATTCATTAGTTGCATATAACACCTAGTGCTTATTACATCTCATGCCCTCCTTAATTCGCGTCACCCAGTTACCCCGCCCACCTCCCCTCCAACAACCCTCAGTTTGTTTCCTATAGTTAAGAGTCTCTTATGCTTTGTCTCTCTGATTTCATCTTATTTTGTTTTTCCCTCCCTTCCCCTATGCTCCTCTGTTTTGTTTCTTAAATTCCACAGGTCCATGAACCATTTTAAGTGAAAAAGGTGAGGTGCATGGTTTACCTTATAATTCCATTTTTATTTAAAAGAGTCACAGTGTATTTGATTTTGCAGAGGACAAGGTTTAGCAAGGTGTACGGGTGTTAACTGTGATGAACCCTGGGGAATGGCATGGTACTCATTGGATATATCCACAATGACTACTGTCTCAGGTTTGGGGCCTCAGAAACCGAACATTGGATGAGATTTCACGGGGAAGTGACTTACTAGGAAGAGTTTCAGGGAAACTTGGTAGGGAGTGAAGAAGTGGGACTGGGAAGAGAGAACAAGGCTAGAGGCCGAGCAAGGATGTAGCAAGGATCAAGCAAAACCTCAAGGAGGCTTCGGCTCAGTCCTGCAGGGGAGTTCTGGAACTTATTCCTAACAGGTATCAATATCAAGGACAGAATGAAAAGGTAGAGCCTTTGTCCTCCTAACCCTAACCCTTGAGGACCACTGCTCATGAGGAAGGATGCGTAAATGGTCAGACGTCCTGGCGGTCTGAGGGCGGTCTCCCTCGGGAGACCTGCAGAAGCTGACCTGGCGAGTGAGAGCACAGGGTTGGGGATAGAGGCAGCCAGAGCACAGACAGCAGTGGGAGCTGTCACCCACGCTGTAGAGGTTCAACTAGATAGAGGTTTTGGTATTTTCTCAGGTCATAATCATGTTTTGGGAAGTGCGAGGCTGGTTTGGTGGCTCCACAGGGGTCTGGGCTCCTTGTATTTGGTTGCACTGTTACAGGGTTATTGCCCACGTGTGCATGATCTGAGATACTCAGTATTACGTCCATGTTCCCTTTCAAAAAAAGGGGTCAGAGGGAAAAGGGCACATTAACTCCTCTAAAGACAAGTTCTGGAAATACACATCACTTTGGCTCAGATCTCACTGGCCATAACTTAGTTATATGGCCACACCTGGATGCATGAAAGAATAGATTTTACTGATTAGCCTTATGCCTGGTTAAAAATAGGGGACTCTCATTATGTAGCCATTTCTGCAGGAGAAAAGGCCTATCATAGGACAATCTGTTACAGGGATGTTAGTTTTCCACTTTATAAGGATGAAGTTTATTGGTTTATTTGTTTCTTAGTTTTAACAACAAGCATGCTCCAGGTCAGGGTCTTCTGGAAGCAGAATCTGAGGTCGAGTTTAGGGTATAGGATGTTAAGAAGTGCCGTTGTGTTCAGTACCTGTGGGAGGGATGGGAAGGAGACAGAATCTGGCAGAAGTTGAGTTACAGCTCCGTTCTGAACAACAGTCCCAGCTGACTCTCTAGAGAGCCTAGAGCCGAAGTGGCCTTTCAGAGTTGTCCTAGAGTTGCTGGGCTGAAATGGCTGTACCATTATACCCTTCTCTCTATCAGTCACTGGATATAGGCCGCTTTGGGAGGAGCATGACTTTGGGCAAGGCAGCTCTGCATGATCCCTGGAGGGGTGGCGGCATTCCCAGCAAACAGGACACCATGTCCTTCTTTGAAGGGAGATCTAGGAGGCACATACTTATATCACAATGTGTGTGTGTGTGTGTGTGTGTGTGTGTGTGTGTGTGAAAGTAATTAATGCATGTTTATATATCCATTTATTTTTAAAAAGATTTTATTTATTTATTTATTTTGAAAGAGAGTGTGTGCAAGTGAGGGGAGAGGGAGAGAGAAAAACTTAAGCACACTCTTTGCTGAGCATTGAGCCCTCCACAGGGCTTATTTCACAACCCATGAGATCATGACCTGAGCCAAAACCAAGAGTCAGATGCAGGATGCCTGGGTGGCTCAGTCGGTTAAGGGTCTGCCTTCAGCTCAGGTCATGATCCCGGGGTCTTGGGATCGAGTCCCGACTTGGGTTCCTTGCTCAGCGGGGCGTCTGCTTCTTCCTCTGCTTGCCACTCTCCCTGCTTCTGCTCTCTCTCTCTCTCTGACAAATAAATAGATAAAATCCTTAAAAAAAGAAAAGAGGTATGATGCTTAACTGACTGAGCCACGCGGGCATCCCAATATCCATTTATTTTTTATTTTTTAAGTTTTTTTTAATTGAAGTATAGTTGACATACAGCGTTTATTAGTTTCAGGTGTATAGCATGGTGATTGGACAATTCTGTACATTACCCAGTGCTAGCCACAATAAGTGTAGTTTTTAAAATAAATTTTTATAATAAAAAAAGCTAGGGGCACCTGGGTGGCACAGTCAGCTAAACGTACTACTCTTGCTTTCAGCTTAGGTCATGACCTCAAGGTCATGAGCTCCATCCCACCATCAGACTCTGTGCTCAGGGCAGAGATGGCTTGAGATTCTTTCTCCCTCTCCCCTTCCCGCTCATGCTCTCTCTCTCCCTCAAATAAATAAATTAGTCTTAAAGAAAAAAAAAAAAGTAAAATTTACTTAGTAATTTTTTCCACAAGAGTTTGTTGAGCAGCTACTAGGTGCCAGGCTCTGTTGCAGGCACTGGAGATAGGGAAATGGCAAAACAAAAGTCCCTGCCCTTGTGGAGTTTATGTTGTGACTGAAGATGGAATATATATAAATAAGCAAATTTATGATGTGTCAGATGGTGATAATAACTTTGAAGAAAAATAACATACTATAAGGAAGGGTCTTTCTGTTTTATATATATACTGGTCTGGGAAGTCTTCTCTAATAAGGCAATTTGGCCAGAGACAAGAGTGAGATGGTAGAACTAGCCACACTGGGATTTTGAGGATGAGCATTATCAGCTGAGATTACAGTACATGCCAGGATGACCCTGTGCAGGACTGTGTAGTGTATTGGCATGTTTGGTAATGTAAATGGTATTTAGAATTTTTGCTTTTTAATTATACCCATTTTGGGAAGGCAAAACTCAGTGAGTGGCAGGTCTTTAAAAGGGGATGGTGGGGGAGGCATGGCATTGTTCCAGGGAAGGTTCTTGGTTGAGAATTATAGCCCCTAATTCCAGCCAAGTTAAGCAGAAAAGGAATTTATTGGAAGGTTGTCAAGTACCTCAGAGCACTGATGGAAATACTGGTTTAATGGTTTAGAAAGGGAATCAGAAGATCTAGAATTACTGCCAAGGTCATACCCCTGGAAGACCTTGGTTAAGGATGTCTGGTTAAGGAAGCGGTTGCAGTCTGAATGCTTGTGTTCCCCCCAGTTTCATGTGTTGAAATCCAAACTTCCAGAGGTAATGGACTTAATAGGTAGGGCCTTTGGGGCGTGTTTCAAGTTAGGAGGGTGGAACCTCATGGGATTAGTGTCTTATAAAAAGCTCCCGAGAGCTTGTTTTGACCCCTTGGGTACCACGTGAGGGCACAAGCGTGTGAGCCAGAAGAGAGCCCCTGCCTGGACGTGCTGCCAGTCTGATCTCAGACTTCTTGCCCCCAGAACTGGGAGAAGTCAATTTCTGTGTTAATCGCCACCTAGTCTGTGGTTATTTTGTTAGAGCAGCTTGAACAGACCAAGACAGATGTTGTTGCTGCTGTTTCGGAGCCCCTGTGTTGTATCTGGAGGAGGTCTGACTTCTGAACTAATTTCTTATTTGAGTCACTGGATCTATCTCAAAGACCTTTCAAAAGATTACTCTCGCTGCTATGTCAAGAATGAAGTGAGGGGTTCAGGAGTAGAAGCGGGAAGAACTAGTCATGAGGCTCCAGCGTAGATGACGTTAAGTTAGGGAGATGATGTTAACAGGGAGACGAAAAGAACGGAAGAATTCATGAAACGGGCCATTAGGTTGCCACTAAAATACTTGTCTTGAAGAAATTCTTCTTCTATTTTTTCTTCTTCCTCCTCTTCTTTCTCTTACTCTCCCTCCTCTCCTATTTCTTTTCCTCCTCCTTTCTTGAAATCTAAACCTTTCTAGAGGCCTTGTTGTAGTCTTGCTTGCACAGGGCAGTGTAGCTTAATCTGGCTTATATTTCATAGAATCTTACAGTGTTCATCATTTGTTCATTGAAAAAATATTTCTTTTACTTTTTTAAATATTTTATTTATTTATTTGACAGACAGATCACAAGTAGGCAGAGAGGCAGGCAGAGAGATGGGAGGGAAGCAGGCTTTCTTCTGAGCAGAGAGCCCGACACGGGGCTCAATCCCAGGACCCTGAGATCATGACCCAAACCCAGGGCAGAGGCTTAATCCACTGAGCCATCCAGGAGCCCCTGAAAAAATATTTCTATGCTCCTGATGTGTGGACTGTAGTGCTAAAGAAGGTTGCTAGTTGTGGCCATTCCAAATTGAGTTCAACTTTAGACACTCAGAAATGGCTCGTTTCTTCCAGGGCAGTTCATGATTGATGGCTCAGACCACCATTTTCTAGGTGTGGATAATTTGAAGCCACATGATCTCCCTTCATCTAAAGCCCCCAGAACTGATTAGTCCCTTATTTTAGTCTTTTACATATCAGTTATTTGAAACAGGCCACATAACATGTCCATTATTTTAAAAAGTAGTGAGAAAGAAAGTGGTATCTTTTTTTACCCTCTTTAGACAGTGATTTTCAGATAGAACCAATCATCAGAAATGACTAAAATAGTTGAAAAAAAAAATAGAGAATCCCAGCCCTCCTGAATTGTATGTGGAAGTAGATCTCAGAAATCTTAATTTAAAGAATGAACATTCCAGGATAATCAGCCAGGTTTGGGAACTGTAGCTTTATGTAATTGAGACTAGCTTTGGTCTTTACAAGGAGACTTAATTAAATTCTTCTTGCTTAACCAGAAGGATCCATTATAAATAACTGGTTTTCTCAGCTTGATTTTAAAATATGGCATTTGTCTCATCTTTGAGAATGGTTTCATAGGATTATAGCTAGTTTTCTTGGGGGGTGATAGCGGTGGATTCCATTAATTTTTCTCTTACCCTTTGGCTGTTTTGTAACTGTACAGTATTTATTTCATCTCTAAAAATAAAAGAAACTTAATCTCTATTTTAAGAATATAGCCCACTATACTTCAGCTTCAAGCCAGTTTGTATCAAAAACAGTGTTTTTAAAAAAGATTTTATTTATTTATTTGAGAGAGAGATACAGAGATATCACAAGTAGGCAGAGGAGGGGGAAGCAGGCTTCCCGCTGAGCAGAGAGCCCGATGTGGGGCTCGATCCCAGGACCCTGAGATCATGACCTGAGCTGAAGGCAGAGGCTTAACCCACTGAGCCACCCAGGCACCCTCAAAAACAGCTTCTTAAGCTTGATGTGCATACATATTGCTTGGAGAGCTTGTTAAAATGCAGATTCTGATTTAGTAGGTCTGGGGTGATGCTCATGCTGCTGGTCTGCACATCTCATTTGAGTCGTAAGAGGCTAAATGACAATTGTATTATCCCATGAGCTTTCATCTTTGTATGAGTTACTCTGCTTTGGGGCATGCCTTAGGACTGTTTAGTTTGACCAAAGGTTGAGTAGTATATTTTAAGGAGATTGGATTATATAACCTTTATTGCTTTTTCCCATAACCTTGAAGGTTGTAGTACTATATATAGTCTTAAGATTTTAGTTTCGGGCTTTGGAACTGAATAAAGGAAGTGTCAGAAGTCGTATATATTTTTTTATTGAATCATTAAATCGGCAGCAGCAAAATTGGTTTATATACCTGAGGTAGTCTGAACTACAAGTAGAGTATTATTAACTGAACTAAGAATAAGAAAGAAAATGATAGAACGTTAAAAATTAGTAGTAGATATGCAGGATATACCTAAGGATTGGGGAATTTATATTTTGCAGACTTGAGACTGCTTTGGAGAAGATACATGTTAGGGCAGTGGGTTCTTAGGGGGGATTTTTACCTCCAGGGACACATTTGATAATACCTGGAGATATTTTTAGTTGTTACGATAGTAGGGTGGTTGTATTTCTACTGGTATCAGCAGGTGGAGGCCAGGGACGCTGCTAGATACCCAGTAGTGCTCAGGACAGCCCCCCACAAGGAATCACTTGGCCTAAAATGTCAGTAGTTCCAAGATTGAGAAAACTTATGTTGGAAAAGTTTCACAAGTACTTTATTTTTTAATTAAAAATAATACAGAAAATAATCATTCATATTCCCACCGATCAAATCCAACTGTTGTTAACATTTTGTGATATTGGATTTTAGCCTTTCTGTTTAAGAAATTTCACTCCAGGAGCAGCTGGGTGGCTCAGTCAGTTGGGCTTCTGCCTTCAGCTCAGGTCATGATCCTAGGATCCTGGGTTCAGGTCCCACATCGGGATCCTTGCTCAGTGGGGAGCCTGCTTCTCCCCCTCTCTCTGCCTGCCGCTCCCCTTGCTTGTGCTCTCTCTGTCAAATAAATAAATAAAATCTTTAAAAAAAAAGAAAAAAGAAATATCACTCTAGGGGTGTCTCGGTGGTGCAGTTGGTTAAGCATCTGACTCTTTGTTTCAGCTCAGATCGTGATCTTGGAGTCATGAGATGGAGACCCACATTGGGCTCTGTGCTCAGTGCAAATACTGTGTGAAATTCTCTCTTTCTCCCTCTGCCCCTCCCACTTATGGTCTCTCTCTCTCTCTGTCTCTCAAATAAATAACTCTTTAAAAAAAGAAATATCAGGGGCGCCTGGGTGGCTCAGTGGGTTAAGCCGCTGCCTTCGGCTCAGGTCATGATCTCAGAGTCCTGGGATGGAGCCCCGCATCGGGCTCTCTGCTCAGCAGGGAGCCTGCTTCCTCCTCTCTCTCTGCCTGCTTGTGATCTCTCTGTCAAATAAATAAAGTCTTTAAAAAAAAAAAAGTAAAAAAGAAATATCAGCCCATTATTTTTGGGAAAACAACATTATTATTTTGAATTTAAGTTATGTGAAAAGTTCAAGTATGAAAGTAATGAAGCTATCCCAGATCTCACCACCCAGACATAAGCATCATAAACAGTAGCTGAACATTATCCCAGGTATCTTTCCATGCATAGGTATAGATAGAAGAATAGAGAGAAGTGCTTTCATAAAATTGGGACCATACTTTATGTGAATCAAAAATAACCTTTTCCTATGAAAAATTTTAAACCCAGAGAAAATCAGGTGAATTATTAACCCCTGTGTACTCATCACTGAGCTTCAACAATCGTAAATACAGAGCCAATCTGCCTTTATCTGTATCTGTACCTACTCACCTGACACTGAGTATTTTGAAGCAAATCTCATATCCCATCGCTTCGTCTGTAAGCATTTCAGTGCCTGTCTGTAAAGCTTGAGGTCTCTTTCTTTGATCTATTAATCTTACATATGCAATTAACAGTTTCTCTGATTGATTCATTCTTTCCCTCCTTCTCCCCTCTTTGTCTCTCTCTCTCCCTTGAATTATGTTTTCTTCCCAATGGAAGCATTTTTTTTTCTTACTGAGAGTGCACAGAATGCAACGGCAAGAACAGTAATTGCACAAAGCAAGGGAAATGGGTACTGCAGAGCAAACAAAGCTGTTTGCCACAAATACTTCCTGTGAATTTTGTGTTTTCTTTCTAGAACGTCGGGGCACCTGGGTGGCTCAGTGGGTTAAAGCCTCTGCCTTCGGCTCAGGTCATGATCCCAGGGTCCTGGGATCGAGCCCCACATTGGGCTCTCTGCTCGGCGGGGAGCCTGCTTCCCCCTCTCTCTGCCTGCCTCTCTGTCTACTTGTGATCTCTGTCTGTCAAATTAATAAAAAAAAAAAAAAATTCTTAGAATGTCTACATCTGTTTGGCAGTACCATGTAACATAGTGTATTTCTCTTTACTGTGTTCATTTTTCCATCTACCCATCTTTTCCAATATTTCTTTGAGATACCTTCCTGCTTTAGTGTATTTGCTTGTAGCAGTGGCCTTTGGCAACTATTAGTGGGAAGTACCTGCAGGAATCATTTAACTGGGGCTTAGCTTCTTGAGGGCAAGGAGTCTTACCATCTCTCTGGCTGATAGGATAGCTTCACTGTATCTTCAGTGTTTGTGGGATGGTTGCTATTAATCTCGAGAGGATTGTGTCAATATTGGTTAATATATTAATTAAAACCACTTATTTAGAACAAAACATGGCCTAACATACGTGCAAACAGGAGAATATAATTGGGATGCTAACATTTGGTACCTGTATCTATGGGTGGTCTCCATACAAAGAGATGAAGCAGGGAATTCTGCTCCCTGGTCACATCCTCTGGTTTCTTCTGACACTTATAGGGTGACCATATGTCCTGGTTTGCCTGATACAGTCTCAGTTTCCACACAGTCTTGATGTAATTATTCATAGTATCCCTTTTCAGAACTGTCCCAGTTTAGATGGTAAATTAATAGTACTCCTACTTTTAATCCTACCTCTTTAATGTGTGCCTCGCTTTTCCCCAAACACTTTACATACATTCTCATTTAATTTTCGTGATAACACTAAGAAGCAGATCCTATTATTATCCCCATCTTACATATGGGTAAGTTGGGGCACAAAGCGGTCAAATAGCTTGGCTGAGATCACGAGGCTCTGTTCAGATTTTAAGTGGCAAAGCCAGGATTTGAGTCCCAGCACTTTGGTGCGGGTGCTCTCCACTCTGCTGTGTCACACCTCTGCTGGCCCCAAACAGATCTTTGTAGAATACCTGCTGACCTCCTGGTGACTAATCGGCATATTTATGGATCAGAAGACTTTGGGAATTTACGTGATTTCCTTATCTTCACAAAGTATTTGTAGCTCCCTTATGTCCCACCATGTCGATGTGATTATAGACATCTTTCTTTGAGGATTGAACGTGAGCCTTTTTTTCATCCTCTCAATGGCAACTACTTGGCATTCCCTTCTAGATGCTCAGGGAGATGCGGATTCGCAGCTTCCGCAGATCATCCGCCACTTTTTCTTCCTGTCGACCATCTTTGGTCTTTTCAGTCCACACACGCGGTGTTTCCAGATCTGCAGTGGTACCTGCCCTTCGCTGCCTCGATGACCAGTTCATATTTTGGACTTCGCGGCCCTTGCTTGGGGTGCTTGGAGGAAAGATGGAGACAGCAACTGCTTTCAAGGAGCTTACAGTCTAGCATGGGATGGGGACCGTGCAGGAATGTCCATGACGTGAGGCAGCTGAGCTGTGTGGGGAATGTAATTTAGAGTTTGGAGCAAAACAAAGCATTTCTGACGGGGTTGATCCAGAAAAGTTTTGTGAGGGTGGATACACTTAAATCAGTTTAATGACCTCCGAATAGGCCACCAAAGGACTACTTTCTTGTGCTAAGGACAGGGCTTACGTTTGTCAAGAGTAGAGGCCTGACAGAAGAATAAGATGGGATTAACCCAGACGAGGGGGGGACTCCAGTTGGTCTGACACTGGGTGCCCTCATGAGGAATCCTCAGTCAGCAGGACTGCTCTGTTCTTCTGATCGCATCATCATTGTCAGGGCACATAGTGACCCTCTGGGTGGGTTATAAGCAGCAGGAACAGATGGAACTCCGCAGCAGCAAAACATCTTATTTTTTAAATTTGGGCTATTTATTTATTTGAATTCTTTTAGCCTTTTTAGTTTAAAGTCTTTTGATAGACAAAAGGTCTTTTTCCGTAATAAAAGCATTGTCTATTTCTCTTTTGCAGTTGACCCTTAAAAAATGTGGGGTTAGGGGGCACCCACTCCATGCACAGTTGAAAATCCATGTGTACCTTTTGACTCCCCAAAACTTAACTAATAATAACCTACTGTTGACTTGAAGCCTTACCAGTAACATAAACAGTTGATTAATGTGTATTTCATATGTTATATGTATTATATACAATATTATTACAATAAAGGAAGCTAGAGAAAAGAAAATGTTATTAAGAAAAGCGTAAGAAAAAAAAAAAGCATAAGGAAAATACATTTACAATACAGTGCTTATTTAGAAAAATATCTGCGTATACGTGGACCCACACAGTTCAAACCCATGCTGTTGAAGGGTCAGATGTCTTTGGATTTACCTTTTTACTTTTCTTTTTGAAATTTTGTTTTTAAGTAATATGTGCACCCAACATGGGGCTCAAACTTAAAATCCAGAGATCTAGAATCACATGGTCTACCAACTGAGCGAGCCAGGCACCCCTTACTTTTTTACTTGATTATCTTAATAAGAAAAAGTGAATACACTTAATTAGAGCTTATTTTAGTAGCTGGTGAGATAGGGAAGTATTCATTATCCTTGCTTAAAAATGAGGAAATTGAAGTTAGGTTACACAGTAAGCTATGTGACTTGGCTGAAAATGTCGGAGTTTGGACTTGTACTTGGGTTGAAGCTTCAGAATGTAGATCCACTATAAATCACATGGTCTTATTCAATTTATTAGGTTAAAAATATTTTCATTCACCGTCCAGATAAAGAGAAACAATGAAAATTGGGATTATCTCACATTTTAACCCCTTTTTAAATGAATGCATTATAGAATCTAGATCAGCATAATTAGTGTGTTTCTTTTTCTGAGTCAACACTGCTTTGGTGATTGTCTATCCCATAAATTCAACTGAAAGGGAAATCCTGTAGAGGCTGCAGGTGGCCTACATGGTACCTCTATGCAAATTAGCAGAAGGCAGTCTATCTAGATGGTTAGGCCAGTCAGAAGAAGGCATCCCTCCTTGGGGCATGTTTAGCCCACATCAGGGTGCTGGCCTTGGGAACTAAGTGTCTGGATTTTCATCTCTCCCATGGCTCTCAAAACACAGCAGCCAAGAATCCCGTTTATATCAGTTGATGAGGAGCTGAGGTTTCTTTAGTGTTGTGCATAGGACAGCACCCGTTGTTCTTATTCCGCATACTGCACGGATACCTCCCTCAGTGGCTGTCCTTGTTCATTCCGGCTGGAACCCCAGCCTCCCTGCTACTGGGCTGCTCCCTCCTTCACTTCATCCAGGACTCCGCTTAAAGCTTCCCTTTTCAAATGTCCCTTCACCTGCTCAAACTGAAATATTACCCCCCTCACACTGTCCTTCCTGCTCTGTTTTCTTCACAATACTTCTCACTTGGAGTATTAAATTCATGTGTATTTTATTCTGTTTTTGTCTTTCCGCCATACAGTATGCTTTGTGAAAGCAGGGGTTTTGCCTGTTTTGTTCGCTGCTATATTCCAGCATCTAGAAAAATGCCTGGCATTTAGGGGGCTCTCAGTTGATATTTGTTGAATGAATGAACAAACATTGGACTGTTTGTATTGTGACTAATGGTATAAATGACCAGTTGGTTTTTTTTTCTTTTAGATTTTTATTTATTTATTTATTTATTTACTTACTTACTTACTTATTTGACAGACAGAGATGACAAGTAGGCAGAGAGGCAGGCAGAGAGAGGAGGAAGCAGGCTTACTGCGGAGCAGAGAGCCCGATGTAGTGCTTGATCGCAGGACCCTGGGATCATGACCCGAGCCGAAGGCAGAGGCTTTAACCCACTGAGCCACCCAGGTGCCCCATAAATGACCAGTTTTAATATTTGCTACCTTCTACTGACTGTATTTGTGTGCTTCCTGGACTATAATATTATGATTATTGTCCAATTTAACAGTTATAATAGCTATATGAGAAGAAAATAGTGTAATCCTCATTTTAGAGTTGAAGAACTCCTAAAGCTTAGAAAAATTAAATAACATCCCCAAAGTCAAAAAGCTAACAATTAGAATCATACCTTGACAGGTAGACTTGATAACCAAAGTTTGTTTAAAAACATGGTTTCAGTGATTCTTTGGATCTTGTAGTTTTTTTTCAAAGAGGGAGTTCCAATTACTGGGAGAGGGGAAAAAAAAACACCTTAAAAATGTGCTCAGCTATGTTTTAAGGGAAAGGAGAGATAAGACTCGTGGGATTTGAAGGGTTGGGGTACTGGAGATCAAACAACTCTCATTTGTAATCTTTGCATTCTTATCTAAGGGTGCTGACCTTGAGGGTCCTTTGGAATGAGGAGTATGACTTTGGAGTCCTTTTCCAGCTGTGTAAGTCTAGCTAAATAGCTTATCTGAGCCTTTTTTTCATCTCTAAATTCTAGTAACAGTGTCTACCTTATGGTGATATGAAGATGAAATAATGTATATAAATTGCCTGGCATAGGGTCTGCCACTTGGGAGCTTGATTTCTCCTGTCCCCTGCTCTTGTTTTCCTCTCTTTAGCTACAAGGAACCAGAAATCCATGTTGTTTCAACACCCTTTAGGGTGATTTTTTTTTTCTAAGATTTTAATTATTTATTAGAGAAGGAGCACAAGCAGGGGGCAGAGACAGAGGGAAAGGGAGAAGGAGATTCCCCGCTGAGCATGGAGCCCAGTGTGGGGCTTGATCCCAGATCTGAGCTGAAGGTACACACTTAACCGACTGAGCCACCCAGATGCCCCCAAGTGATTTTTTTTCTTAACAACTTCCCTCCAGATAAGTAATCTCATACGTAAAGCTGTTTTCTGGTAGTATGTAGGCAATCAAGGTACCTTTTATAATTTGTATGTCATTTTGTTTTATCATTGCAATTCAAAGAGATACTCATGGGCTTTGTTAGTAAGTGTTGTGTGCACATGTCGCCCGTCACAAACCTTTGGGTCTGATTCCTGCTTTTGGCAATTCAATGTTCATGAACACTAAGTATCAGTAACTGGGAAGCCCTCTTTACTTTGTCTCCCCATGTTTATCAGATTTTTTTAAAGTCAGTGACATGTTTGCTAACACATATAGGTTTAGATTCTTACTAGAATTTATGAAGTACCATCTTACAATTTCTGTAATTGTCACCATGTCTGCAGAGTAGCGGTATCGTGTGCAGATTCAGAGAACAGGTTTTCCTGAACCACTGAGTAACCAAGGTAGGAAAAAAAAACTGGAATTTTTCAGTTCTTTCTCTGAAATTAAATAGTACAACATTTGGGGCGCTGGGTGGCTCAGTGGGTTAAAGCCTCTGCCTTCAGCTCAGGTAATGATCCCAGGGTCCCGGGATCGAGCCCCATATTGGGCTCTCTGCTCTGGGGGAAGTCTGCTTCCTCCTCTCTCTCTCTGCCTGCCTCTCTGCCTACTTGTGATCTTTGTCTGTCAAATAAATAAGTAAAATCTTTTTTATTTTTTATTTTTATTTATTTATTTATTTATTTTTAATTTTTAAATTTATTTTTTAAGATTTTATTTATTTATTTATTATATACTATTTATTTAAAATCTTTTAAATTATTTTTTATTTTTAAAAATTTATTTATTTATTTTTAATTTTTTTAATTTATTTTCTTAAGATTTTATTTATTTATTTGACAGACAGAGATCACAAATAGGCAGAGAGGCAGGCAGAGAGAGAGGAGGAAGCAGGCTCCCTGCAAGCATAGAGCCCGATGTGGGGCTCGATCCCAGGACCCTGGGATCATGACCTGAGCCGAAGGCAGAGGCTTTAACCCACTAAGCCACTCAGGAGCCCCAATAAATAAAATCTTTAAAAAAAATAGTACAATATTTAATTTCTAACTGAAAAATTATTTACTGAGAAATGGGGAACAAATTAAGAGAAGTATAACCAACTTCCAGTGAAAGATGTCTGAGTGTCCTTCTCAATTATATGATGATCTTTTCTTCCTCTTAATACCCTATTATATGCCATATAATGAAGCAATAAAAATGTTTTTTTTTCCAATATTTAATTTATTTATTTATTTGACAGGGAGAGAGACAGCGAGAGAGGGAACATAAGCAGGGGTGAGTGGGAGAGAGAGAAGCAGGCTTCCCACTGAGCAAGGGCTCAACCCCAGAACCCTGGAATCATGCATGACCTGAGCCGAAGGCAGACGCTTAATGACTGAGCCACCTAGGCACCCCAATAAAAATGTTTATTATTTAAATATTAATTATGGACTTAACTGGAAGGTATATGATCTAAAGATGTTGATTAGCCCCAGATAATGATAGAAATATTGGATTGCCCCAAATAATGATAGAACTATATTGGAAGGGGCAGTGGGAGTAAAGAGAACTAATTCCTTTTTTGTCATTACGGAAAATCTGTAATGTCAAAAATGGATGAATCAAGCGATTGAAAGAAAAGCTTATTTATTTAGGACTATAGGGGACACTATTGGATGAAACAGCCACAACAGTTGAAAGTTGCTGCAAGGAAGGGCGAGCCAGTGAACTACTACTTTTCATTTAAGTCTTATTGGGTATTACTGAATTGTTAATTATGTATATATTGTTTTGGCTAAAAAATAAGGGCTAAAATGGCAAGAGAAAAAGTAGATCTATAACCAATTTAAGAAATTGAAAAGACAACCCAAGAAAGGGAGAAAATATTTGTAAATCATATCTCTGGTAAGGTACTTGTATCTAGAATTATGCAATGAACTCTTACAATAAAAACCCACATAACTTATTCAGTAGGTGAAGATCTAAGGAATCATTTCCTCAAAGATGATTGTTAAAGGGCCAATACGCATGTGAAAGGATGCTTAACATCATTAGCCATCAGAAATGTAAATCTAAACCGTGAGATAGTGCTTCACATCCACTAGGATGCCCAGAATCAAAAAGGCAGATAGTAAGTACTGGTGAGAATGTAGAGATAAGATCTGTCATACATTGTTGTGATGGTAAACTGGTACAGTGACTTTGGAAAACAGCCTGATAGTTCCTGAAAGGTTAAACACAGTGTTACCATATGACCCAGCAACTCTCCTCCTAGGTATATACCTAAGAAAAGTGAAAAACAGATGTGCGCATGAAAACTTGGATGCACAAGTTCATAGCCGCATTATTCATTATAGCCGCCCAGTGAAAACAGTCTAAATGTCCATCCACTGAGAATGAACAAACCGTGGTATGTAGCCACAAAATGGAATATTATTTAGCCATCAAAAAGAATGAAGTACTGATTGCTACATGAATGACCCTTAGAAACATTTTAAGTGACGGAAACCAGTCACAAAAGCCATGTAGTTAGGATTCCATTTATGTGAATATCCATTTGTTAATAAGTCCATAGAAATAGAAAGTAGACTAGTAGTTGCTTAAGGCTGGGGAGAGAACTGTTTTAGGGGAAATGAGGCATGACAACTAATGACTATGAGGTTTCTTTTTTGGATGATAAAAATGTTCTGAAGTTGGGGGCACCTGGGTGGCTCAGTGGGTTAAAGCCTCTGCCTTCGGCTCAGGTCATGATCCCAGGGTCCTGGGTTAGAGCCCCTCATTGGGCTCTCTGCTCAGCAGGGAGCCTGCTTCCTCCTCTCTCTCTGCCTGCCTCTCTGCCTACTTGTGATCTCTCTCTGTCAAATAAATAAATAAAATCTTTAAAAAAAAGTTCTGAAATTGAATGTGGTGATGCTTGTGTATCTGTGAATATATTGAAAACTGCTGACTTACATACCTAAGTACGTGAACTGTATAGTATGTGAATCATATTTCAATAAAGCTGTTATATTAGTATACATATAAATACAGATATATGGGCATATCATCAGTCAGTTACTGCTAAAAGAAAGAGTAATTTTTATTTTTCTTTTAGTGAAAAATTTATTATTTTCTTTCCTTGGCTTTCAATTTACTACAGATAAAACCTGTAATATAGGAAACCGGAATTGTCATGGTATAGATCATAAGTATCTTTTAATGGGTTATTGGCTGTTTTGTTTTTGTTTTTCATTATGCTTAACACAAATCGGGTGTGACCTAACATTTGCATGACTAGCAGCTTTCTCTCAGAGTATGCTGAAATGGTGGTTTTGGGTGGCCCCAGATGCTTTTCATGTTGTCTGTTTTTAGTGTACTATAGACACAGACTTCTGGCTGTTGCCACTGTCATCTTTGTTTGTGATTAAGAAGAAAAAGTCTGTGTGGTCTGTACTTCTTCATATACCGAATAAGAGTAATGTCTTGTTGGTTGGTGGTTGAGATTCTTGCCCGAACTTCTTGTTGCCTCGTGAGTTTTTATGTGATGCGTAAATGGAGCTATTTCAATTGGGCTACATTGCATTTGACTGCGACCTCTGTGGGTTCCCCCACTGGAGACAGTTTTTATGAATCATTAGCCTTAGGCTGCTTCAGATGATGTTTTCTCACATTATTCTCAAGGGTACATATTTTTGATGCTTTCATTCTGTATATTTTTGTGTCTCCTGCCCCATTAGCCTCATAAATAGTCTTTGCATGTATCTTGTTGATAGTCATTGTTTTGAGATGACTGACTGACTAACTGCCTACCTTCCCTTTCCTTCACTGCAGTACTTTCTGGTCGGCTGTGCTAGGCCTCCGTTCAGTAAGTACTGGATTTGCATATTTGTGTGTGTTAAACACCTCTCTTCTTCCACATTCAGTAGGCAAAATATCTTCCTAGTCTAGTGCACAGTATCTCACAAATGGCCTTCTGGCTCTGTGTGCAGGACTGAGGCTCCAAGCCCTAGCTCCTTTGGCTTTCTTTTCTTAAACACTCTTTGCCCTCAGTCCATTCAGTTGCTCTCGACACAGAGCAAGGAGAAGTGTGGTATCTACGCATTCCTCCCGATGTTGTTCTTACAGCATGTAGCTTAAGTTCAGTTGCATGTTGCATTAAGTCCGAAAAATTGTTTTCAGAAAATAATTTGCATGTAATTCAGGATGGTTTTGTGCTGTCTTTGATACGTGAACATGCTTTCTGTGCTGGTAAGGACCAGCTTCTGAGCACTGCCATTTGTTCGTATTATAGGAATACCATCTGGACCAAGCAGTAGCTTCTTGTTCCTTTTACAGTGAATGTGTGAAAACCATCATCATCACCCCCCTACACACACACACATTCAAAAAATTTTTGTACTTAGTATTTTTCAATTTGTGCTCTGTTTGGAGCACATGTATGACAATTTTACGGCTAATAATTTTAGAGTACATCATAATTTACAGGGCAGTTTTATATCCATTAGTTCATTTTATTGTCCAACAGCCTTACAGGGTCCTTATTATTAATATCCCATTTTTATAGCTGAGAAAACATGTGTGATACATTTTTTTTCATTTATTTATTTTTCAGAGAGAGAGAGAGAGGGAGAGAAAGCACAACTGGGGGGAGTAGGAGGCAAAGGGAAGAGCAGGTTCTGTGCTGAGCCTGATGCAGGACTTGATCTCAGGACCCCAGGATCGTGACCTGAGCCAAAGGCAGGTGTCCAACCTGCCGAGCTACCCAGGCATGCCCACTTCTTCTTCTTCTTCTTTTTTTTTAATATTATTTATTTATTTGTGAGAAAGGGCAGGGGTTGAGGCAGAAGAGCAGAGGGAGGAGGACAGGCGGACTCCATGCTGAGTTCAGAGCCCAACGGGGGGTTTGATCTCAGGACTCTGAGATCATGACCTGAGCTGAAATCAAGAGCCAGACTCTCAACTGATTGAGTCACTGGGGCACCCCTGTGTGATAGACTCTTATGCTGATGCTTAATTAGACAGCCATTCCATCTCTATACGTCTTTTTAAAAATCTGAGTACATAAGAAAATGATCTCTTTCCTACCATGTGATTTCTATAAATATATTCTCTGTTCTGTCTGAATAAATTTCTTACTATATTTTGGTTTCACTTCCAACGTATTTCCATTGTTTTCTCGATGGTTCTCTTTTAGGTCTTTCATTCTTTCTCTCTTATCCTTCTTCCTTCCTTCCTTCCTTCCTGGGAGAGAGAGTGTGAGAGAGCCGGAGCTGGATGGGAGGTGGGGAAGGGGCAGAAGCCTGCTCCCCTCTGAGCAGGGAGCTCCATCCCAGGACCCTGAGATCATGACCTGAGCTGGAGGTAGATGCTTAACTGACTGAGCCACCCAGGTGCCCTCCCCTCTTAGCTCTTATTACAGGATGATTCTCTCTTTTTCTTTTTCTTTTGAAGCATCACTAAACTGCAGAGTAATAACCATGGGGATATTATACATGATACAGTGTTTTCAGACTTCTTTCACACCTAAAAAACCTTGCTCTATCTTCTCAACAGTTATTTGAGATCTACAGAACAAGTGCAAATTGTTTGTTTTTGTGAATTAAAAACTTGCGGCTCAAAGTGTTACCTAAAGTTTTGGTTTGTTTGTTCATAATCACATAACTAAGAAGTGTTAGGAACAGGAATACTCGGGCTTCTGGGCTAGGGGAGGGCTCTTTCCACTGCTGTTAGGACCCTGTGTTGTTTCCCCCTGTGTCGTGTAATATACTCTTAACCAGGTTTCTTTCATACTTTCGTGTTGCCGACCACTTACTCAGAATTCAATCCAGAGTAGCCAGTTTCTCTTGTTGCTTTGTTGAAAGACTTCCTAGAAAAAGAAATTGTCATCAACAAGGCAGGTCAATAATTTGCCAGATGCTCTGTGTTTAGCAGAACGACTCTTTGAATAGTTGTCCCTACTCATTGCTCTTTTGCTATGTGTCTATTTTGTAATCCGTATCAGGATTCTGTCGTATATGGATTGGTTTCCTAGGGCTGCCATAACAAATTATCAGTAAGTGGGTGGCTTAAAACAACAGAAATTTGTGCTCTCACACTTCAGGAGGGCAGAAGTCCAAAATCAAGGTGTTGGCAGGATTGGTCCTTTTTAGAAGAAGCTCAGAGGGAGAATCTGTTCCATTTCCCTCCCCCTAGCTTCTGGTGGTCGCCAGCAATCCTTGGTGTTCCTTGGCATACAGCTGCATAATTCCCGTCTGTCTCCTTCTTCATATGGCTGTCTTCCCTCTGTGTCTGTGTCTGCACATGGCATTCTCCTCACTCTGGGTGTCTGTCTCTCCTCAGCTTCTAAGGACACCAGTCAAATTGGATTAATACTCTATTGCAGTATGACTGCATGTTAATTTACATCTTAATTACATCTGCAAACACACTACAGCTGACCCTTGCACAACACGGGTTCGTGAACTGTGCTGGTCCACTTACAGGTGGATTTTTTTCAGGAAATCTATAAACTGACAGTATCAATGAGACATGTTTTCTATTCCTTATGATTTTCTTAATAACATTTTCTTTTCTCCAGCTTACTTTATTTATAAGAATACAGTATATCATAGGCACAATGTACCAAATCTGTGTTAACATACAATTGATGGTATTGGTAAGGTTTCTGGTCAACAGTAGGCTATTAGAGTTAAGTTTGCAGGGGGCGGGGTGTCAAAAATTATACATGGATTTTCAGCTGCACAGGGAGTCAACTTGTCTTTCACTTTTCTGGTAGTGTCTTTTAATGAATACAGTTCTTGGTTTTCAGAATGATCTAATTTTTCCGTAGTGAAGAATCCTTTCAGTGAACTGTTTAAATAAACTGTTTTTTTTTTTTTTTATTAATCCCAGGGTCATGAAGATTGCCTCCCATATTCTTATTTAAGAACTGTTTGATTTTACCTTTTATATTTACATCCAGGCTACCTAGAATTGATTTTTGTGTAATATAGATAGGAATCAAGATTCATGCTCTTTGTTTTAACTTAGATATCTAGTTGACCCAGGACTGGTTCTTTTTCTTTCTTTCTTTTTTTTTTTTTTTTTTTTGGTAAAATGATTTTTTCTCTTGCTTTACAGAGTGCCACTGTTGTGTGTTGTGTGTCATAAATCAAGTGAGCATTTACATTTGGGTTGTCTTTCAACTCTATTCCGTTGTATTGTTCTATTTTTTTCTCCTTGTGCCCATAGCACAGTCTTCAGTCCTGGAGCTTTTCAAAAGTCTTGCATCCAGTGGCATCAGTTCTTCCATTTTTTTCTTCTTCAGGATTGTTTTACCTGCTGTTGGCTCTTTACATTTCCGTGTAGGTGATAGAATCAGTATGTCCATTTCCACAAACAAATCTATCGATATTTTGATTTGTATTGCGTTGATCTATAGACTAATTTAGGGAATCTTAATGTCTTTATAATTTTGAGGCTTCTAGTATAAAATGCGGCATATTCTTAATTTTCTGTAAGTCTTTAACTTTCAAGCTCTGAGGGTTTTATAGTTTTCTGTTATTTATCTTGTATATCTGCATTACATTTATTCTTTGTTTTTTTTTAATATTACTCGGTATAGTTGTTAAAGATACATACTTTTTAAAGTTTTACTTAATAATTATTTGTTCTGGGGCGCCTGGGTGGCTCAGTCGTTTAAGCGGCTTCCTTTAGCTCTGGTCATGATCCCGGGGTCCTGGGATCGAGCCCCACATCAGGCTCCCTGCCTGGCAGGGAGCCTCATTCTCCCACTCCCCCTGCTTGTGTTCCCTCTCTTGCAGTCTCTCTCTCTGTCAAATAAATAAATAAAGTCTTAAAAGAAAAAGAAATATAATTGAATCATGTATGATTTTAAGTTTTCTCGTAGACACATTAAGAAGTAAAAAGAAACAGATGAAATTAATTTTAATAATATATTTTATTTAACTAAAATACCAAAATATTATTTCAACATGTAGCAATATAAAAATTATCAAAGAGATTTTTACATCCTTTTTTCATACTAAGTCTGCTAAATTTGTTGTATTTTACATTTACAACATATCTCAATTTATTTATTTATTTATTTTTAAAGATTTTTATTTATTTGACAGAGACAGACACAGTGAGAGAGGGAACACAAGCAGGGGAAGTGGGAGAGGGAGAAGCAGGCTTCCCGCTGAGCAGTGAACCTGATGGGGGGCTTGATCCCAGGATGCTGGGATCATGACTTGAGCCACCCAGGCACCCAACACATCTCAGTTTAGAGTGCCAATGTTTCAAATGCTAAGTAACCACATGTGGCTAGTCACTAGTTTTGGACAGTGTAGATCTAGAGGATGAGTCATACTTTTTAAATAATTGATTGTATGTATAACAGTTTGATTATATGTATGTATAATCAACCAATTACACATATAATATGTATAATTATATATATATACTGTACAATACACATCAAATGTATATTATACATATAATGTGTATAATGTGTGTAATTATATATATGATTTCTTTTTTTTAGATTTTATTTATTTATTAGAGAGAGCGGGAGAGAGAATGAGTGGGCGAGGGGCAGTGGGAGAAGCAGGCTCCCTGCTGAGCAGGGAACGAAATGCAGTGCTTGATCCTGGGGCTCCAGAATCATGATGTGAGCTGAAGGCAGACGCCCAACTGATTGAGCCACCCAGGCGTCCCTCTATATATGATTTCTAATGGAGTCACTGAAGAAGCCTCTACTGTCATGATTAGATTTTCAAGAAAGGTTTTACTGAAAAGGTGTCATTTGCATGTCTTGAACTATGAATATAAATTTACCAGGTGAAAAAAAAAATAAATTTACCAGGTGAACAAAATAGGCAAAAGCAATAACATGTAAAATTGTGATGTTATATAAGAGTGGAATTTGTTCAGAGGCCCCTGGTTGGCCCAGTCAGTTGGGTTGGCTAACTCTGGATTTCAGCGCAAGTCATGATCTCACGGTCCTGGGATTGAGCACTGCATCGTGCTTCCTGCACCGTGCTTCCTGATCGGGGTGTGGGGGGGGAGTCATCTTCTCCCTCTTCCTCTGCCCCTTCCTACCCCCCTTCTCATGCACCAGAGCAGGCGAACTCTCTCGAACTTACAACCCTGAGATCAAGAGTCTCATGCCCTACCGACTGAGCCAGCCAGGCGCCCAAGTTTACTTTTTTTTTTTTTTTTTAAGATTTTATTTATTTATTTGATAGAGAGAGATCACAAGTAGGCAGAAAGGCAGGCAGAGAGGGAGAGAGGAGGAAGCAGGCTCGCCGCTGAGCAGAGAGCCCAATGCAGGGCTCGATCCCAGGACCCCGAGATCATGACCCTAGCCGAAGGCAGAGGCTTTAACCCACTGAGCCACCCAGGCGCCCCAAGTTTACTTATTTTTAAGCTTTTATTTTCTGTTTTTCTCCCATGTCCTGGGGATATGAGTCACCCTGGCTCACAAGGTATTTGAGGTGAGGTGAAGAAAGCTACAGGCAGCTTTGGGCCTAGTTTGTGCCTCTCCTGCTCGATTTAGAGAATGAAGGTGGGCATTGGGTTGGGAGGGAAGACTTACCCAGGGTCATTACACTGTGAAATCCCTTCCAAGGCCCAGCCCTTTTCAGGTCTGTTTCCCTCTGCTAAAACCTCCTACCCCACCGAGCGCAGAAAGCACTGGTGAGAAGCGGGAGCATGTGGACATGCAGAGTCCACGCAGTACCACGCGTGCAAGTCCCTCCACTGCTAGTTCCACGGCACCCACTTGTTCTCTGCAGCCCCTGGACATTTTTAGGCTTCCTGACAATCTTCCTGCCCTGTAGCCACAATTGCCCGTTCAAGAAAATGTTGGAGAGAAAAATATTTACCAAAATAACTGCACCACACCCTGACTCTCATCTCTGGTGTCCGGCTGTTGTCTGTTCTGCTTGTATTTTCACCCTGCATTAGGACCAGATTTCTGTATGTTGTTACGGGTGTTTCTGTCCATATGTAAACACAAATGAATATTTTTATTTAGTATAGGTCCATACTACACATACTATCCAGCAACTTGCTGTTTTTTCAAATGGCTTGATTACCATGATTGATTACATATGAAGATAGTTTGGATTTAACAAAATGTATCTTTAATGTGTATGTGTGTATGTGTGTGGTTTCTATACCCATTTTACACTGAGGTGTCTGCATGTTATCACCTTCTCTTAAATATAATTTTAAGTTAGTGACAGGGTACAGTGCCGTTATTAGCATTGTGTGAAGCACTTTATTTTTTTTTAAAGATTTTATTTATTTATTTGACAGACAAAGATCACAAGTAGGCAGAGAGGCAGGCAGAGAGAGAGGAGGAAGCAGGCTCCCTGCTGAGCAGAGAGCCTGATGCGGGGCTCGATCGCAGGACCCTAGAATCATGACCTGAGTCGAAGGCAGAGGCTTAACCCACTGAGCCACCCATCAAGAGTCCACTAACTTGTGTGAAGCACTTTTTAAAAAAATATTTTATTTATTTGAGAGAGAGAGAGCACACAAGCAGGAGAGGCAGAGAGAGAGAGGGGGAGAGAACCTCATGCAGACTGCATGCAGAGCACAGAGGCTGACATGGGGCTCCGTCTCGACCGTGAGACCATGAGACCATGATCTGAGCTGAAACCAAGAGCTGGGACACTTAACCGAATGAGCCACCCAGGTGCCTTGTAAAACACTTGATAATTGCCCTCTTTGGTTCTTTTAGGTTGTTACCAGTTTTTAAATATTATGATACTAAAAATTATAGATAAAAATTATAGATAGAGTGTTTTACATTTATCGATCATTTTCTAGGATGGATTTACAGAATGGATCCAAAAGATAAATAGATCGGAAGGATCAACATTTTGTTTCTTAACCATGTAGAGGAGGACTTGGAACATAATAGGCATCCAATTAATGCTTATTGGGTGAACGAATATTAACAAAAATTTACTTTCCAATATGGATGTACCAGTTTTCATTCCTACTATCAATATGAGCTTGTCTGTTTTCCCACACCATCTTGTACTTATGTTATTTTGATGATTTGACTGTGATCAGAAGAATCCTATATGTATCTTGAAAAAAATGCTCAGATAATATAACTAAGATATGTTTCCCTTTTTATTTTCACCTACTGGATTAATGGACGGATGTTTTCTTACAGGACTGAATTTGTGCTTAAAGAAATCATGTCTTCTGGAGGTGCTGAAGATGATATCCCACAGGGAGAGAGGAAAACAGTTACAGATTTTTGTTACCTTCTAGATAAGTCTAAGCAACTGTTCAATGGATTAAGGTTAGTGGACTCTTGATGCCTTAAACTTTTCTCTAGTTCTGTACTTTTTTCCATGGCTGGTATGTGGTAAGTTTCTGAAAGTTATGGGTAGACTGTTCTATAAATACGTGAATTAGAGGTTATCATACTTTTTTCTGTGACACACTTCATTCTCAGATGAAAAAACAATAGGAGAAAGGAGAATTTCTATTGTTTTATTCAAGTTGAGAATAATTATTTTGTTAAATGATTTTATGTACATTGTTCCACATCATTCCTGATGTACATCTGATTTTAGACACTGGGGTATTGACGTTATTATTTCTTTTAAGAAGACATTTACAGTTATAAAGATAATTACAGGATCACCAAATGAATCCTCCGGGACCACTATCTAAAGCTACACTTCCGGGGCGTCTGGGTGGCTTAGTGGGTTAAGCCTCTGCCTTCAGCTCAGGTCATGATCTCAGGGTTCTGGGATCGAGCCCCGCATCGGGCTCTCTGCTCAGCAGGGAGCCTGCTTCCCCCTCTCTCTCTGCCTGCCTCTCTGCCTTCGTGTGATCTCTGTCTGTCAAATAAATAAATAAAATATTTTTTAAAAAACCGTACACTTTCAATCACTTTATCCCTATATTCATTTAATTTTTTTTTTTAGATTTTATTTTGAGAGAGAGAGAGCGAGAGAGAGAGCATGAGCAGGGGGGCTGTATAGAGGGAGAGGGAGAAGCAGACTTCTCACTGAGCAGGGAGCCCGACGTGGGGCTCAATCCCAGGACTCAGGGATCGTGACCTGAGTGGAAGGCAGGCGCCCCTAATTTTTTTTTTTAAATAAAACTCATCACTGTCTTGAGCAGTCTTATTAATTTGCTTTATAATGTCTTCCTACCTAAAATTAAATGTTCCCGAGAGCAGAACCCTACGTGTCACAATTTCTCTAGTAAGTAAGCCAGGGTCTGGCCCACAGCAGATGCTTCATAAACATTTGTTAATGAAGGATTCCCAAGACAGTGTTCACTCCTACACTCTGCTGCTTCCTATTTTGTGCTATAAAAGAATCTTTGAGATCCGCTTTTGCTAACAATCAGATTAATTGCATCTTTTTTTTTTTTTTAAGATTTTATTTACTTACTTGACAGACAGAGATCACAAGTACGCAGAGAGGCAGGCAGAGAGAGAGGAAGGGAAGCAGGCTCCCCGCTGAGCAGAGAGCCCGACGCGGGGCTTGATCCCAGGGCCCTGGGATCATGACCTGAGCTGAAGGCAGAGACTTTAACCCACTGAGCCACCCAGGCACCCCTAATTGCATCTTTTTAAAGAATTATTTTCATTATTAAAATTCAAAAAAATGAATTTTATAGCCTAGGTTTTTTTTTTTTTTTAAAGATTTTATTTATTTATTTGACAGACAGAGATCACAAGTAGGCAGAGAGAGAGAGAGAGGAAGCAGGCTCCCCGCTGAGCAGAGAGCCCGATGCGGCGCTCGATCCCAGGACCCTGAGATCATGACCTGAGCCGAAGGCAGAGGCTTTAACCCACTGAGCCACCCAGGTGCCCCTATAGCCTAGGTTTTAAGTCATCTTCCCCCCAACCCCGCCCCGGAATATCATAAATCTTTAAAATTCACATGTTTAGGTTTTTTTCCTCCTTGGTCTCCAGTATTATCCAGGTGAACCTTTTTATTCAGCATTTATTTGAGCCCTAGTATGTGCCACATTCTATGTTGGGTACAGAGAATTCAAAGATAGAACTACCAATCCCTGCCATCGAATAGTCTGGGATGAAATTATAAAAACACAAATCTGTAGCCTCAGATTTAGTATATCTGTTAAGCAAATTTCCCACACACCTCTGTGTGCTTGTTGAAATTAAGGCAGCTAAAGTTAAAGTGGTAGTAGATTTAAAAGTAATGCATGAAAATCCTGTGTGACTCCCAAACTCTTATTTTTGACTCTTAAAACATTAACAAGGTTATGGGAGCTCTGAGCCCTCCTCCTCCTCCTCGCTCTTCTCCCCTTTTTTCTCCCCTCTGCCACCTCTTCTCCCTTCTAATTTATAGAGCTGCATATCATATAAAAAAATTCACCCAGAGTTTATAATTAAATGATTTAGTAACCTTTTCAGAGTTGTATAATATCATCATTATCTAATTTTAGAACATTTAATCATCCCCAGGAGAAAGCCCTTACCCCTTAGCTGTGACTCCCCCCTTCCCCGGTCCTCAGCCCTTGGGACCCGACCACTAATCTACGTTTTGTCTCTATGGATTTCCCTATTCAGGATACTTTGTATAAATAGAATCATACAATGTGTGGTCTTTCGGACTGGCTTCTTTCCTTTAATGTGTTTTTGAGGTTCATCTACGTAGTAACATGTATCGGTACTTCATTCCTTTTATTGCAGATTAATATTCTATCATACAGATATACCACACTTTGTCTATCTAATGAACAGTTGTAGGCATTCGAGTTATTTTGCACTTTTTGGCTGCTACAAATAATACTGCTATGAGCATTTTTGTACAAGGTTTTGTGTGGACCTTTGTTTTTTAGTTCCTTTGAGTACACACTGTGGAGTGAAATTACTGGGTCACATGGTACTCTGTGTTTATCCTTTTGAGGAACTTCCAGACTTTTTCAAAGAGGCTGCACCACCAGCCATGTGTAATGCTTCCAGTGTCTCCACATCTCACCAACACTTGTTATTGTCTGCTTTTTTAAGATTTCTTTTTTTTTTTTTAATTTAAGTAATCTCAACACCCAGTGTGGGGCTCTAACTCATGACCCCGAGATCGAGTCACATGCTCTTCCAACTGAGCCAGCCAGGTGCCCCCTTAAGATTTCATTTTATTTTATTTTTTATTTTAAGTAGGCTCCACACCTGACATAGAGCCCAACGCAGGGCTTGAACTCATGACCCTGAGATCAAGATGAGCTGAGATCAAGAGTCGGATGCTTAACCAACTGAGCCATGCAGGCACCCCAAGATTTTATTTTATTTTATATTATTTTTAAAGATTTTATTTATTTATTTGACAGACAGAAATCACAAGTAGGCAGAGAGGCAGGCGGGGGTGGGGGGAAGCAGGCTCTCCGCTGAGCAGAGAGCCCAATGCGGGGCTTGATCCCAGAGATCATGACCTGAGCTGAAGGCAGAAGCTTAACTCATTGAGTCAGCGGCACCCCCAAGATTTTATTTTTAAGTGATCTCTACACCCACCCATTGTGGGGCTTGAACTTACAACCGTGAGACTGAGAGTCATATGTTCCACTGACTGAGCCAGCCAGGCACTCCTATTTTCTGTCCTTTGGATGAAAGTCATTCTTGTGGGTTTGGGGTGGTATCTCATTGTGGTTTTGTTATATTTCCCAAGTGACTAATGATGTTTGGCATCTTTTCATGTGTGTATTAACCAAATGTCTTTTTTTTTTTTTTTTTTTTGAGATAGAGCAAGCTCACCTTGTGGGGAAGGAGGGCCAGAGGGAGAGATAGAGAGAATCTCAAGCAGCCCCTACACCCAGCCTGGAGCCTGATGTGGGGCTTGATCTTAAGACCCTGAGATCATGACCTGAGCCAAAATCAAGAGTCAAATACTTAACAGATAGATCCGCCCAGGCACCCAGCCAAATGTCTATTCTAATCCTTTGATCATTCTTCCAATTGGGTTATTTATCCTCTTAAGTTATAGTTGTTCTGGATACAGGTCCTTTGTGAGTTGTAATGATTTGCAAATGTGTATTTTTCCATTCAGTGGGCTGTCTCTCCACTTTCTTGATGGTGTCGTTTGAAGCAGAAGCTTTTAAAGTCCCACTTGTTATTCTTCTCTTTCATTGTTTGTGCTTTTAGTGCTTTGTCTAAGAAATCATTGCCTAACCTGAAGTCATCAAGATTTACTCCTGTTTTCTTCTATTACGCTGCTCGCTCTCATATTTAGATCTGTGAACCATTTTTAGTTAATTTTTGCATATGGTGTGAGGTCTTAGACATTTTTTTAAATCAGAAAACATTTTTTTTTCAATTGAATATTGCACTTCTTTCATATTTTTCTTTCTTGTTCCTTGTTCCCCCTCCTTGTTTATGTTCTTGTAATGCTTACATTGAATATTCAGCCCAAATCCTCTGCAGCAATCTAGTCGCTCGATTTTCGTCTGTTCTTTTCTTCATCACTTTCAGAAAATGTCTCTGAAATTTGTCCACTAAATATCATATTTCTTTTTTTATTCATTTACTATTTACAAGATATATTTCTTCTTGTAATTTCATATCAGCACTTTTTTGCTATACTGCTTTTCAAAAACTAGGTATTACATATTTGACCCAAAGTTTGCTTGTTCTCTGTATATTCTTTTTTTTTTAAGATTTTATTTATTTATTTGACAGACAGAGATCACAAGTAGGCAGAGAAGCAGGCAGAGAGAGAGAGGAGGAAGCAGGCTCCCTGCTAAGCAGAGAGCCGGATGCGGGGCTCGATCCCAGGACCCTAAGACCATGACCTGAGCTGAAGGCAGAGGCTTAACCCACTGAGCCACCCAGGCGCCGCTGTTTTCTGTATATTCTTATTTGAATGTAAGAATGAGTATAGTATGAGTATGAGTATGTTTTCACTCATTATGTCTGAGAAGCATATTGGATTTAGCAATGTCATTTCCCTTCTTCTTTTTTTTTTAAATTTATTTATTTGACAGAGAGAGAAATCACGAGTAGGCAGAGAGGAGGCAGAGAGAGAGGGAGAAGCAGGCTCCCTGATGAGCAGAGAGCCTGACTCGGGGCTCCATCCCAGGACCCTGGGACCATGACCCCAGCCGAAGGCAGAGGCCCAACCCACTGAGCCATCCAGGTGCCCTGGCATTTCCCTTCTTAAAAAGGAATTATTTTCCTAATTTGATTCTGAATCATAAATGAATCTTAAAGCTCAGGTAATCTCCTGCTAGAGACTCTCTGCCTGGGTAGCATCATTCTATAACTACTACAACAGTAACAGTAACATACATTTCCACATAGCACCATACAGTTTATAAATCATTTTTAAGTACATCTTTATCTTTAGACCACATGAGGACAGCATATATTGTATCCAAAACCCCTGCTAACTTGGAGTGCCTGCATGGCTAGGTTGAGCGTCCCAATTCTTGCTTTTGGCTCAGGTCATGATTCTGGGGTCATGAGATTGAGCCCTGCATCAGGCTTCACACTCAACAAGAGTCTGCTTGAGATTCTCTCTCTTCCCCTGCCCCCCGCTCCTCCCCCTGCTCACATACATGTGCTCTCTCTCTCTCAAATAAATAAATAAATCTTAAAAAAAAAAAAAGCTGCTAACTAAAATTAAATTGTTTTATTTCACTCTGTTTTTGAAATGTTTCAGTTGTGCAAATATATTTTACCAGCTCAAATGGGTCTCATTTTGGTCTTTTTGTTAAGTGCCATTTTAATGATCACACTGATCTTTTTTTAAAGGATTTTATTTATTTATTTGACAGACAGAGATCACAAGTAGGCAGAGAGGCAGGCAGAGAGAGAAGGAGAAGGAGGCTCCCTGCTGAGCAGAGAGCCTGATGCAGGGCTCGATCCCAGGACCCTGAGATCATGACCTGAGCCAAAGAACCCACTGAGCTACCCAGGCGTCCCTGATCACTCTGATTTTATTTTGATTTTTAAAATTTTATTTAGTTTTAAAGTAGCTGCAGAGTAAAATTTATCTGTGGGAATGGTAGGAAACCCTAATACATGGAGAAGGTTGTGTGAGATCTAACCTTTAGAACTGTTTATTCACTGTTGTGGAAATTTATTGTAATATGCCAATGATGCCTATTTCAGTTTAGTTCTTGAGCACTTGAAACTATACCAGGTTCAAGATTTAATCCTTTTGACTCTTGTTCTCTAAAATATTCAGTACATAAAGACACAGGTCCCACCAGTTTGAAATCTCCCTTCTTCATTCGTTAAGTCCGTAATTTTGTCAGTGTATGTTCGTAACTTGCAGCTATCATAAATCGCTACCTAGAAAGCAGTATTTTCTATACTGATATGTTGATTGCCTCCCAGATGTGGAATAGTACTTTCCTTAAGTGCTATTTTAAAATTTGACAATACTAATAATGCTAGGACTCCTGGGTAGCTCAGTCATTAAGCAAGCATCTGCCTTCGACTCAGGTCATGATCCCTGGTTCCTGGGATCGAGTGCCACATCAGGCTCCCTGCTCATTGGGAAGCCTGCTTCTCCCTCTCCCACTGCCCCTGCTTGTGTTCTTGCTCTCACTATCTCTCTCTCTGTCAAATAAATAAAATCTTTAAAAATAAAAAAATTGAAATAACAACTAATAATGCTAAATTTTGGCCAAGAAAAATGGGTAAGCAAATTCATCAGGGATTTATTTTCAGTGTTTTGTGTGCAGGGCTCTTTTTATTTTAAACAGCCCTAATTATTTCTAGGATAAAAATGGTGAGTAAAGAATATGTATTATCTGAATGCTTTTGGGTTGCTGTTTGAGAGGGATGTGACTAGTGGTGGCTCAGGTCTATAGTTCACTGAGAGATTAGTACTCAGACTGTCTTTCATTTTCTTTTCATTTTTTAAGAAAATCTATTTTATATACATACCCAAATATGGAATAATATAGATCTATTAAAAATATTTTGGTGGGGGGCACCTGGGTGGCTCAGTGGGTTAAAGCCTCTGCCTTCTGCTCAGGTCATGATCCCAGGGTCCTGGGATCAAGCCCCACATCGGACTCTCTGCTCAGCAGGGAGCCTGCTTCCCCCTCTCTCTGTCTCTGCCTGCCTCTCTGCCTACTTGTGATCTCTGTCTGTGAAATAAATAAATAAAATCTTTAAAAAAAATATTTTGGTGGATATGTAAATGAGAGTTATATGGTATATGGTTAAATGATATATAGTTAAATGAAAAAGTGCAAGTTGTAAAAACTTCATGATCTCAGTTTATCAAAACTTTTATATTTCATCGATGTTCCATTTACCATACTAACTCTTAGTGGGGACTGTTTGCTCTTAGTGCCCAGTTCAGTCCCTAATCAAATACCAGATATATCTGGGGGCTTGTTTTCTCAAAGTGTCTGGCACATGTAGGGTGTGTATTTTTTTGTGCTTGTTTCTATAAAGGAAAAGTGCTTTATTCAGTATTAGATCTTGGTTGAAGACTTCCCTCTGTTTATCAGTTCTGTAGGTCATGTTAGAGTTCCCTAGAGTGGTGGGTTGTGGGGTGTATGGCATTCTTGTCCACACCGCTCTCCTGTTCCCTCTCCAAAGAAGTTCTTTGAGTTACATGAATTAAACACCTCTCTACTTTCAAGAGTTGCTATAGTTTTTGTGCATTTCTTTTAAAATAGAGATTTCTTTGGTAAAAATGAAAAGAAAGGTTTTTTGGTTGTTTTCCCTTCTTCTGGTTGTGTTGGTCTGAATAGAAAACAGGATCACAACGTTTATAGAGAATAAAAATATATTGGGGTGGTCTGGACCAGCTTTGGGATTTGGGGACAGTGGGGACTCAGCTGGAGTAGCGTGGCCTTTAACATGGTGCCCTTCATTCCCGACATTCCTTTCACTATTAGTGCTTATCTTCTGGCTAGCTTGCCTTTGTGTTTTCATTTATTTTTCTTTGGAGGGCCGTTGTGGAGGGGGAGGAGGAAGGGTAGAGGGAGTGAGAGAATCCCAAGCAGGCCTCACTTGCAGCACAGAGCCCAACTTGGGACTTGATCCCATGACCCTGAGATCATGACCTGAGCCGAAATCAAGAGTCAGATACTTAACCAACTGAGTGACCCTGGTGCCCCAACTTTTTTTCTTGAGTTCACTAAGTAGTTACTAAACTTACAGTGCAGTGTCATATACTTTCAGACAAGTACACATACTATCGTGTGTATAGTGTGTTTTTTACAAACAGGGCACATCTGTGTGGTTTGTACTTGGATGAAGAAAGAGAACACATAGCACCTCAGCAGCCCCCTTGTGCCTCCCTCACTTGGACTTAAACTCCTTATGAGCAGAGCAAAAATGTGCATTTCAGTGCATGAAAGCCTTCAGAGTTTCTATGTAATATCTTCCTTGGGTATAATTAATTCCCTTTTTACTCTTGAAGATGTGTCTTTCCACCTTATATTAAGTCTTTCATCTAACTTGTCAAAGCCTTTTGATTCTCCTAGATGTGAATATCTTAATGAAGTGTTTTTCTTGACTGAAATATCTCCTTATATTATGTGCATAATAAATAAGTTCTTTCCACTCACTGTGTCAGAAAACATAGTCCAAGACAGTGAGAAATGGATGAAATGAATGGTGTTTTTCTTTTAATAGCTCTTGCATGTAGTTACAGTAGTAATGAAGTGAGAATAATGTTGGAAATATCTTTGAATACTGTCAGAAAATGATCAAAAGCCCAAGTGCTTGCAGGGTTCCAGTTACCATGGTGACTAAGACTGCTAGAGCAGAATGGAGTACTTGCTGGGATTATATAAGGCAGCATCTTGAGACATGTGTTAGAGATACACAGCTGTGTCTACCAGTGAGATCCATGACTTTTGGGGCTTTGAGACAACAGAGGCCTCCAAGTCACTGATTATTTGACTCCAGAGAAGCAGATACACTTAGCCAAAATAAGCATTGGAGGCCATAAATATAAATATATATATATTGACAGAGAAGTACACCAAAGAGAAGTGTAATGGTGTTAAATAAAAAAAACTGCAGAAATTATTTTGATTAAATATGCTCCCAGTATTTAAGTTAGAGAAGAAATCCCCTACATAGGAAAAGATAACTGGGAAATTAAGGGTTTGCTCCCTTGGCCCCTTCCTACCCCACCTCCTCCTTCCCCTTTCTTCCCTCTTTTTCTGCTGCTCCCTCTTCCTTCTCTTCTTTCCTCAAAAAAATTAACATTTTCCTAGAAGCGAGTTCTGCAGACGGGTAATAGTAAAGTATATGTGATTTCAGAGATAATACTTAAACTACCTGTACAAGCCTGTGACGAATGCTTTTGTCTTCTGTGGCTTACCATTCAAAAGAATTGCACACACATTTGAGGTCTACTGCCACCAGAGCACAGCAGGTATCTTGATCATGTGATCTAGAGAAGCATTGACTAATAAGAATTTAATATGAGCCACAAATGTGATTTTAAATTTTCTAGTAGCCAGATCTTAAAAATGTAAATAAAAAAGAAGTGAAATTAAGGTTAGTAATGTATTTCGTTTGATCCAGTATATCTAAAATACTTTATTTCTACATGTCATCAATATAGAAAAATTATTGAGATCTTTTATCTCCTTTTTTTCTCGCACTTAGCCTTTGAAGTACACTGAATATTCTTACTTACACACATTCTTAATTACATACATTTCAGTTCAGATGGGCCACTTTTCGAGGATTCAGTACCCATATATGGCTATTGGCTCAGACAAAATACCTCCCACTTTCAGCTTTCATTCTCAAAATGGTCTGCTGTGCTTTCTGGTGAATACATACGGGCATTTGGGGATGGTGAGGGGGCTCTCTTCTTCACAGGTCCATCAGATGTCGCATTTGTTTCTTCTTTCTCTTCCCGTACAGATGCCAGTGGCCTGCAGGTCTCTTGGACCTACCTGTGTTTGGGAATTTGAGAGATACTCTGTTACCCACTGTGTAGTTTGCTAGGACTATCGTAATGAAATACCACTGATGGGGTGGCTTAAACAGCAGAAATTGATTGTCGCACAGTTCTGGAGCTTAGAAGTCCAGGAGCAAGGTGCTGCAGGGCTGGTTCCGTCCCAGGCCTTTCTCTTCGGCTTGCAGATAGCTGTTTTCTTTCTCATACGGTCACCCTTCTGTGCGTGTCTCTCTGTGTGTCCCCATCTCCTCCTGATAAGGATTGTATTAGTGCCCCCCAAAAATGCCTTGTTTTAATTTAATTACTATACTTCTTTAAAGGCCCTGTCTCCAAAGGCACATTCTGAGGTACTGGGGGCCAGGACTTCAATATATGAACTAGTGGGTGACATAGTTCGCCCGTAACATAACACTTATTTTTGCTGAAAATACTGTCTGTGGGTTTTCAGTTTTGTTACCTAGTGGTTCTGTCTTTGGAATGGATCTGAGTAAATTAAAGACCGTGCTGCTGCCCTCTCCCCAGAATCCAGAAAATCAGTGATTTAAATGCTATCCCAAAATTTTAAAAAATAAAAAGAGATGAGTGTTTGTCTAATTAGTTCTCTCTGACTGTCACAGTTCAGTATAACCTGATCTGGAACGTTACTGTTTATGAATACCTTAATTGCCTGGCTAGGAACAGAAATAGGGCTTCTTCACCTTTTTATTTAGTTGCTAGTGGGTGAGATCAAGGATCGGTAAGGGGGAAAGTATTTGTGTTTACTTTTTGAGGTCTACCAGGAGGAGCATAAAGAGAAAAAGTGAAGATGTTTTAAGAACAATGGATTTCACGAAATCCTCCAGACACCCTCATTCGCATCTATTTTCTTGGTTTATATATGAGAAGTCCAAAGCTTTGGTGTATTAAGCAATAGCTTATGTTAATAGGATAGGTTCTGATTTGGGAATTGCTACTTCAGAGAAGTGGTTCCTCCGTATAGGAGTTAAGATCCCAGAATACCAGGGGAGCTCTGGTCGCCTCTTCTCCGGAGGTGATGCAGGCGAATGCTTGACGGTAGGACTGGCGCAGTTAACTCCCTGGCTTCTTGTACTCCTCTCCTTGGTTCGCAGACGAATTCATGTCTGTAGAGCTTGGGTATCGTCATACCTGCAAAATAGTCATGGACACTTGGTGGGACAAGGCAGCAACACCATGGAGGGGACATGGGATCTAAAACTTGACAGTCTTTTTTTTCCTAAGCAGGGTGCCATTAGAAACAAATTTATTAATAGTTCCATTTCTAAATGTAAGAATTTTTATACTTCCCCTGGAGCTGGTTCATAGGAGGAAGAGACACCATTCCATAGCTTTATTTGGCTTGGCATGCCTGAATTCAAAGTGGGGGTGATTATTCAAAATTGTTCAAATTTGCAAACCATTATTAGGAATGGAACAATTTGCTAAGTGCCTTCTTCTTTTTTTTTTTTTTAATATTTCATTTATTTATTTGGCAGAGAGAGAGCACAAGCAGGGGGAGTGGCAGGCTGAGGGAGGCCCCACTGAGCTGAGAGCCCAACATGGGTCTCAATCCTAGAACCCTGGGATCATGACCTGAGCCAAAGGCAGACGTTTAACCAGCTGAACCACCCAGGCGCCCCTGCTAAGTGCCTTCTGTGTGCCCACACCATTCTAGATATGGGGCTAGGGATAGGAGCAGGATACCAAGATAGAGAGGATGTCCGCCTTCAGCCTAATCAAGCACTCTTGGGCACTTTCTGTCAAACCCTCATTCAAAAAAAGCTTTGCTCCCTCCTCAGTAAACAAAAGGCTTGATACTCTGGTACCATTAATGTACCCTCCCCTAAAGGAAGCACTCAGCATTAACAGCCTACACCTGTTGGTACCCCTGGCACCTTCAAAGTCACAGATCCATTCCTAGACCTAAATTTGAAAACCAGATATACCAGTTGTTTAAAAAAAAAAAAAAAAGTGCTAGTGTTAAAGCAAGGAATTGCTTAATTGACTTGGCAAGTCCCAAACACAGTTTTGTCTGGTATACAGATAGACACAGAGGCATGGATCAGAACAACGGTGTCACTGTAGTACAGGCCTCTCTGTGTAAACTAGACTATGTGATGGGACACTGTGCTCCTTGACTGAAAACCTTGTTCAGAGAAGTTGAATTATGCCCTTGACCACAGCTTTGTTGGAGGTCACTTGCATCCCATGACCTGGGGAGCAGAATGAGCTCACAGAGAAGAAATTTACTAGTGTAGAATCAAAATCTAGGTTGTTTTCCCTTATGGTAGAAAGAAGAGAACATTAGATTAGGGGTTAGAAGGTTTGGATCTGAATCACAGCTAAACAATTTACTGGTCATGAGTTCTCAGGCAACTCACTTTAAGCTCCATGATCCCCACTGTGTGTGTGTGTGTGTGTGTGTGTGTGTGTGTGTGTGTTTACATAGGCATGCCCTGGAGAAGCCAAGCATTTAAGGACAGGCTTAGGAAAGAGAAGCCAGTAGAAGCGAAGAGAAAGAAGAGAGAATTACAAGATGGTAGAAGTGGTGAACAGCCGCACGCCCCAGGAAGGACTGGCAACGCAGAGGATGGAAGGGTGGCTGTTGAACTGGGATGTCAGGTGTGGGTGGGCATCAGCGATCCTAGCTAATTCAGTTTAGTTAAGGCAATTGATTTATAGAAACCCAGAAGACATTCCTAAGTTTTGGCATCTCAACATACTCTGGAAACAACTCTGGGAACCAAGTTTAATCATTTGTACTGCACTTCTGCCTCCTGTAGTCTCCTAACTTTTGTTGATAGAGTTTAGGATTTAAAAAAAGAGTGAGATAAGTGTCATACTTTCAATTTCCTCTAAAGCTTTGGAAGAAGAGTATGAGCAGCCAATTTATAACATAGTTGCCTTTGCAAAGAGTGAAATATCAGGTCATTTAGCTTACAGGATAATTCACAGGGCCCCATTTAATTTAATTCTATGGACCATTAATTTCCCATCTCTAACATCAGTAATAATGACCAAATGATATATTCAGAGTTTAACACCATAGTCAAGCTCTGGATAGTAGAGGAATTTGTCTAAAACTCTTTATAAAGTACTTTAGTTAGTTTTAGACTCTAATCGAATTATAGCAGTTTATTAGCTTCTGTGATGTGTCTCATTAGAGAAAGGGTGATCATAGGACTTACCTAAGTTAAAAAAACTTAACTCTGTATTGAAAAAGAAATTCCTGTCTTTAGAGCTGAGTTTTTAGACTGTAGTGGCACATATTCTAAATTCTTTTGTGGGAAATAGTATAGAATTTAGCCAACATTGTTCAGAGCTATAAATCAGAAAATATTTGTATACTTAGTACTTATTGTCAGGAGCCTTGTTCTAGCCTTTCAGATCGCCTTCTATGTGTTTTTAGCCCAGGTGCAGAATTCCCTTCCTTAAAGCTTTTTTTTTTTTAAGGATTTTATTTATTTATTTGACAGAGATCACAATTAGGCAGAGAGGCAGGCAGAGAGAGAGGAGGAAGCAGGCTCCCTGCTGAGCAGAGAGCCCGATGCGGGGCTCGATCCCAGGACCCTGGGATCATGACCTGAGCCGAAGGCAGAGGCTTTAACCCACTGAGCCACCCAGGCGCCCCTCCTTAAAGCTTTTTACGCTGAACACCTGAAATTATATATGTCGTCATGAAATAAAACACTGAATTCTAGTTGTTTTCTCAGTTAACAATGTGTATTACTGAGGTTTATTAAATCTGTCAGTTTGGGAAACTCAGAGTAACTTAAGCAGGCACGTGCTTCCTTGAAAATTTGCCTGCAGACTTTGTACAATATCTGTAAAGAAGCCCCCAGTTGTTGTCAGTTCTCGTGGAGGTAATGTTGCTGCTTCACACTGTTATGTAATATACAGTCTTCCTAGCAGCAGCCACATGATAAGAGTCTTAACGATTCTGGCAGCAACTTCAATTTTAAAATGTCTGATTAGCACTTTCTCACTAGAGGTACATGGAGACATTGAAAAAACAAAAGATGAAAACTTGCAATAAATGTGGAAACTGGTATCTATAGTTAACTTATTTCTGTAATCTGGAATGAATTTCTCCTTATCATAAGGATAAGGAAACAAATTTTAAAATGTAGTTACTAACTCATTCTTGTTATGTGCACCTGAAAACTTCACCTAGTCCTTTTGCTTTTTTTATTCGTTGTCTTAACATCCAGTAGAGAAATGCTTATCTTCTTCCACTTATTAACTCCACTTACAGAAATTTACCTTTTACTCAGATTGCGTAACTATTCAAGAATAGTATGAAGATGTTTATTGATGTTTATTGCAACATTTTTGTAACAGGGAATAACTGGAAGCAATAAAAATGTCCGTTGGGAAGGGATTGGTGAAATAAATTGGTTATTGTGTGCTACATTATATGCAGTAAATATTGAGATAATTGTATGCATTAAAAAAACCCCCGATATATTTTTAAATTTAAAGAACATGTAAAAATAAACATACAAATAATAAAATAAAAGGTATATTATAGAACATTATATATTTACATTATATATTTACTTAAATGTACATAGAAAATGCATTCTTAATGGTGGTTATTTTGGGGGGCTAGAATTGAGGGGCAAAGCAATAGGGTATTTTTTACAATGTGTAGCATTTTATTTTCCAATTGACTTATATTATTTTCAGAATTGAAAAAGAAAGGAAAAAATACAATATTTCTATGATAGATTGCTTGTAAAAATCCTTCCCTTCCCTGTATCCATGCCCACGAGCCATCCCCTCCCACAGTCTGTGCTCGGGCAAGGGGATTGCTCTGGCCAATGGAACAGCTCAGACATGATGCAAAGAATCAAAAAGAATGATGCATATCAGAACTGCCCTCTCTTTTGCTGCTTTTGGGATCCTCAGCTGAGCTAGCCTGTTGGATGAGAAACACATGATCCAGCACCCTAGCTGCCGGTCAGGCAACTCCCAGACGCCTAAGGGAGGCCCTCCGTCGTCGCTGTCCACACTGGCGGGAGCGAGGTCTGGCTAAGACTTGTGTTATGGCTTTATTAGCTGGTAATGGCCTTTGTTTCTCTTGCATATTATCTTCTCTCTCTCTCTCTCTGATGGTCACTTCTTTCTCTTTTACCTATCCAGCTCTCTTTCTTCAAGCAGCTTTCCCTGACTACTCAAGCCCTCCAGTGTATCTCTTTTCTACACTCTTTTCTACACTCAGTCCTATATAATTTAATACTTAGGTGCTGTTTTCCCTCTTTTTCTGTATATGTGTTCGTCTCTTCTATCTAACTGAATTTAAGCTGCTTGATTGTGGAGATCATGTTACACATCACTTTCTCTGGCCTTCGTAATACGTACCACTTGATAGAATTATGTGCAGTAACCAGGTTTTCTACTTGCATCCCATGACTTCAAAAGACACCTTGCTGGGGCGCCTGGGTGGCTCAGTTAGTTAAGCAACTGCCTTTGGCTCAGGTCATGATCCTGGAGTCCTGGGATCAAGTCCCACATCAGGCTCCTCGCTCAGCAGGGAGTCTGCTTCTCCCGCTGACCTCTCTCCTCTCATGCTCTCTCCCTCTCTCAAATAAATAAATAAAATCTTCAAAAGACACCTTGCCTAACTGCAAGGCAGGTGTCACCAATAGCAAGATACCCCACTAGGGCAAGAGAAAAGCTATAGAAACATAAGCTGTATTTGTGTCTGTTCTGTAGCCCTCTTATTTCCATGGAATTATGTATCCTTTGTTAAGTAAATTACAAAATATATAGCAGCCTTGTGTGTGTGCGGGGAGAGTCTCTTTCTGCTAATCTCAAATATGTATGTGTACTAAACACTGTGCTACATATGATTATATTAAACTTGAAAAAATGTTAACAATATAGTAAGCGAGAGAAGTTTACATTACAAAACAAGTACTGTGCCTGTATACACAAATACTGTGTATGTGTGTGTATATATATCCCTCCCCTCCCCAAACAACTGAACAACAAAATACTACCTTAAATTTCATTAGATTAGTATAGTTTACCAAGAATATTCAGCTTACTTAGATTAAACAAAGGATTGCTTTTGTACTTGAAGGTTAAACTTAGGTTAAATGAGAGAATTTAAAGTCTCTCATTTGGGGGCGCCTGGGTGGCTCAGATAGTTAAGTGTCTGCTAAGGTCATGATCCTAGGGTATTGGGATCGAGCCCCGTGTGGGCCCCCTGCCCAGCAGGGAGTCTGCTTCTCCCTCTCCCTCTACGGTTCCCCCTGCTTGTGCTCTCTCACTCTCTCTGTCAAATAAATAAATAAATCTTTAAAAAAAAAATAGAAGTCTCTCTTTTGGGGGTGCTTTGGTGGCTCAGTGGGTTAAGCATCCAACTTTTGATTTCAGCTCAGGTCATGATCTCAGGGTTGTGAGATTGAGCCCTGCATTGGGTTCCATGCTGGGTGTGAAGCCTTCTAAAGATTCTCTCTCTCTCTCTCTCTGCCTCTCCCCCCGAAACTCACCCCGTTCTCTCACGAGTGTGCGCATTCTCTCTCTCTCTAAAAAAAAAAGAAGTGTCTCCTTTTACCATGAAACATTTAAGTGTTTTCTCTATTTTGAGTTATAAGGGTTATTTGAGTTATAAGGGTTATTCTGAAATACAGCCTTTACTTCTTTGCTTAGTTGAAAATAGTGCTAGTGGTGATCAGAGGGTTTTTGATTTAACTGAAGTTGTATTAGCATAGACAGGTAGATTAATGAAAAAGAATAGAGTCCCCAAACACCGCCACTTTATCTGGCAACCCCAAATAGAAATGCTCAGGTACATTGGGATTCATTGTGCTTTTTTCTACTTTTGTATATGTCTGAAACCTTCCAGCATAAAGAAGACTTTAAGACATAACTTAAAAAAGGGACGCCTGGGTGGCTCAGTGGGTTAAGCCCCTGCCTTCAGCTCAGGTCATGGTCCCAGGGTCCTGGGATTGAGCCCCGCATCAGGCTCTCTGCTCAGCGGGGGGCCTGCTCGCCCCCCCACTCTCTCTGCCTGCCTCTCTGCCTACTTGTGATCTCTGTCTGTCAAATAAATAAATGGGCTCTTCAAAAAAAAAAAGAAAGAAAAAAGACATAACTTAAAAAAATAAAGATACCTTTCACAAAAGCAATAAAAATATGAGACATTGTAATAATGTGAACCAATAATATTAGATCTTTATGCAAAACATTATAAAATTTATTTAGTGCCTATTTTCAACATAAATGGAAAGAGGTACTGTTGACACTAAAAATTATTTTTAAAATGTCAGTTCTCCAAATGGATGTCTAGATTCATTCAAGTCTCATTAGAACCCATTAGGATTTTTTTTTGGTAGAACTTTGATAAGCTGATTTTAATGTTCATATGCAAGTATAAGGAACCAAGAATAACCAAGGTATTCCTTTAAAAAAAAGAGGAAACATGCCACACTTTTTTTTTAAGGTTTTATTTATTTATTTGTCAGAGAGAGAGAGAGATCTCGCACAGGCAGGGGAGCATCAGGCAGAGGGAGAAGCAGGCTCCCTGCTGAGCAAGTAGCCTGCTGTGGGACTTGATTCCAGGATCTTGGGATCACGACCTGAGCCGAAGGCAGACACTTAACCGACTGAGCCACCCAGGCGTCCTGATGCCACACTTTTTAGTAAAGCTATAGTAATTAACAGAATGTTAATGAGGAACTAGAAAAACCAGTAGAATAGAACAAAGAGCTGAGACCCAAGCATAAGGGAAAATTGATGACTGCAATTCTAGTCCTGTCAAATTATTCAAAAGTCAAATGATTTTTTTTTAATTTTTTAAAGATTTATTTATTAGAGTACGAGGGAGAGAGAGCACAAACTGGGGAGCGGCAGAGCGATAGGGGGAGAGAAAGAATCTCAAGCAGACTCTGTGTTGAGCATGGAGCCTGATACGGGGCTCTGTCTTAAGATCTCAGGGTCTTGGGTGAGAACTGGGTCAGGCCTGGGTGGCTCAGTAGGTTAAAACCTCTGCCTTCGGCTCAGGTCATGATCCCACGGTCCTGGGATCGAGTTCCGCATCGGGCTCTCTGCTCAGCTGGGAGCCTGCTTCCTCCTCTCTCTCTGTCTGCCTCTCTGCCTACTTGTGATCTCTGTCTGTCAGATAAATAAATAAAATCTTTAATGAAAAAAGACCCTGAGATCATGACCTGAGCAGAAACCAAGAGTCGGATGCTTAACCAGTTGCTCCCGTCGTGGGATTTAAAAAAAAAAGAAAATGAATTCAGAGGGGCACCTGGGTGGCTCAGTCGTTGGGCATCTGCCTTCGGCTCAGGTCATGATCCCAGGGTCCTGGGATCCAGTCCCTCATCGGGCTTTCTGCTCAGCAGGGAGCCTGCTTCCCCCGTCTCTCAGCCTGCCTCTCTGCCTACTTGTGATCTCTCTCTCTCTCTCTCTCTCTCTCTCTCTCTGTCAAGTAAATAAAATCTTTTTAAAAAATTAATTCAGTTGGAATTTGTTAACGTATATCTGAAATATTGGTTATATTAAAGAGTTAAATTTGGAAGGTGAAACTTTAAAAGTCTATATTAGGGCGTCTGGGTGGCTCAGTGGGTTAAGCCGCTGCCTTCGGCTCGGGTCATGATCTCGGGGTCCTGGGATCGAGTCCCGCATCGGGCTCTCTGCTCAGCAGGGAGCCTG